>NW_027493549.1:0-61152 GCF_021521415.1 Bidens hawaiensis
ATGAACCTCGACCTCCTCGAGGAAATGAGGGAAATGGCATCGATCCGCGAGCATAAGTACAAACGACAGTTGCAAAAGTATTATGACTCGCGGGTTCAAAGATGTGAATTCGATGTGGGAGATTATGTCTTCCGCAGTAACGAAGCCTCAGGGCAAGAGCCTCCGGACAAGTTGGCCCCTACATGGGAAGGACCTTATAGAATTCAGAAAGTTCTGTCTAAAGGTGCCTATAAACTAGAAAGGTTGGACGGGACAGAGGTCCCTAGAACTTGGAATGGGGCCCAACTGAGGAAATGCTACATTTAGTATGTTTATCTTTTAGCCTCCGTGCCTAACTAGAAGTTCACAACATATGTAATTTCATTTCTTGTATTTTGGCTTATGCCTCAGTTATGAAAATTTTCATTTCAGTCATTTGAGACTTGTATCATTAGGTAATCCTTTATTGGCGTACAAAGAAGATCCTACAAAACACTTATATTATGACAAATAAACAAAGTGTAACGGATGCAAAATTAAGCCTTCTTTATTCATACAAATGGGATTATAACAAAAGGATCAAGTTACAAGAGCAAAAAAAAAAAACTATGGTGCAGCATCACTGTGCCCCGCACCTTCACCTTCCGCATATTCATTATCTCCTTCTTCTTCTTCTTTGTTTTCTTCATCAAGTTCAAGAAGAATCTTTAATTGCGGAATGCTATCCTCCTTGTCCGCAAGCGCGGATATCTGTTCCGTCAAAGAAAATTTCAGAGAATCAAAGTCCATTGATTTCTGTTTAAGGATAGCAATAGTATCCTTGCTAGCTAGGACATACTCCTCAGGAAGCTTGGAGGTTGAACCAAACTGATAGCCTTCTTGGAAACCTAGTTGGCGACCAGCCTGCTTCGAAGCTTTAAGGGGGATAGCAACACAATTCCCAAGTTCATCACTAGCCCGAACATTGGCAATGACCTGATAGAACAATTACACATAAGTAACTCTAAATATACTTGGAACATTTATGATGAGAATAAGGCACATACCTTGGGAATAGCTTCCGTCAATAGCCATTTTTGGTCCGCCTTGGCCCGGACAAGCTCCATTTTGTGTTGAGCACATTCCAACGATTGATTTCGGCTCTTGGTGTTAAGGTCAGATAAACGCTTGTCCTTGGCTGCTGATTCAGCCTGAAGAGCCTCCATTAATCTGGCTTGTTCTTCCAACTGTTTTTGGAGAACAGCCTTGGCTTCCTCAGCAGCGGACCGAGCAGCTTTTTTCGTCTCCAGGGCCTGGCTGGCCTCCCTAGCTTCGTTTATAGCTTTAAGAGCCTCTTGTTTAGCATCAAAAGCAGAGGCCGCTAGCTCATCCCATTGTTCATTCATCGCCAACCAATCTCTGGTTATCTCATGAGTATTGGACATAGTATTCACCAAATAATAAGAACGAGAGTTTAGTAATTCCTGGCGAATACTAAGGCGACGTCTCTCCTTTTCACCATGAGGAAGACACTCCCCCAGAAATTCAAAACATGTGTCCACGTCACGGAATGTTGAATCCCGACGCAAGGACCAGTTAGGCTGGTGCGGGGTGGGATCTTCCTCCCCAGGAGAGGGAGAAGTCGGGAAGCATATGGAAATGTGCTCACGCCCCCTTGATCCCTGAAGCGGTAAACATTATGAGAGGGTGACACCGTAGTATGTTCAGTTGTGTCACCCCCTTATTCTTCAGTGGGGAATCGTCCGCCACAACTACTGGATTTTCAACAGTGTTAGGAGACGGTGGTGGCGGACGAAGAGGTGAATCCTTCAAACCAGAATTACCCTCAGAAAGGTTATCCAGGTTCACTGGGAAAGAAGTGTTAACAATGGGTTAGAAATTCTCCAACTCAAAATAAATAAAGAGTAGAGACAAAATTTACATACCTAGAGAAGGGTCCTCTGCATCAAGTTGTTCTAAACGGGCTTCCAAGGCGGAAGAAGTTGTTTTCTTGGATTTTTTTTTCTTCTTTAAGGCAATCTTCACAGGCGCTTACCCGCCGCCTTGGAAATACCCATGTCAACAACCAGACGTTTACCCTCAGCAGCAGCGTCATCAGGTTCTGGACCCTCAACTTCCGCGGTAACATCAACGTTATCATGGCCTGTTGCCTGATTAGTCATGGCTCGTTGACGGGTAAGACCTGCAGTTGAGCTCACAGCTTTATTAGCATCAGTTTAATAAACTTCTTCGCAAAATGATGACTCCTCGCTAGACGAGAAGAGCACAATCATTCCGCTAGAAGTAAGAGCAGTCACAGGTTTGGGTTTCAAAACGCCCTCACCTTTCTGGATGCAATCTTCAACATACTTCTCACCTTGGGCATACATTGGTTCAGAGACCAATGGCTCCGGACGAAGAGCAGTAGGGAACAAAAAGTTGTCGCTCATCCGATCCAGAAAGGAACCATCTTTTGGATCAATCGGACGTCGCACCATCATGCCCCCTTCCTTGTCCAACAAGGTACTGAAGGCAGAATCTTCACCTACACAAATATGTAAAGTCAGAAATTATTCATATTAAGAAAGAGACGGAGGCCATAAACAAACTCACTCTTATCAGTTTTCTCATAATATGGCTCCAATGTTGGGAATGGCCACAATCGGCTCATCTTTGCACTCACCATTGCGCCCTCGTGAATAGGACGCATGGGAGAAGGAGTAGACATCAAGGTCTTAAACCATGAAAGACCTTCATGAGCGACCGCAGGAACAACAGGCGGAGGAGTGTCCGCCTTGCGTTTAGTCATCCAGAAAGGGATAACGTCCTCCCGGATCCAGAAAAACTTTGGCTTCCAGCCATGAAGGCTACGGAGCCACTCCGTTCCTATGATCCTCTTCTCGATGGTTGCAAAACTACCACCCATCGCGAAAGGTCATTTTGTAAAAAACGGCAAACATGCCAACGGTGGGTTCAAGGTTGTGAGTTTGGCAACAGAATTCGAAGTGTCGAACCCTCAACATCCCGAAGGGATGGATCTGTGAAAGATGAATTCCGTAAGATGTCAAGATCGATTGGACAAACTTAGTAATTGGAATCCGGAAGTTCCCCGTTGTGAAATGGTCTACGTATACAGCCATTTTATTCGGAGGAGGGCTAGTGGCAATAGAACCACTAGCAGGACGTTCCGGCTCCCACTCCGTCGCCAATCTGTACACATTGACGACGTCATTATAATCTTCTTCCTTAAGGCAGACGGTAACTTCACCGATAGAAGAGGTACTCTTTTTCTCTTTAGCCATTTCTATATCAGAAAGGTTAAAAGAAATCTCAGAAAGACAAAGAAATTTTGGAGAAGATTGAAAGGCCTCAAGTGTTTGAAGAAATATGAAAGTGATAAAGTTTAAATGGAAGCCACAAGGGTTGTATTTATACCCATCGCAATTAATGCGATTCATAAATTGCCAGAAGAGAGAGAAACCGCGGACCGCCAGATGACAGACACGTCAGGCGGGAAATTCAAGATGATGAAAACAGGCTGTCAAAGGCGTCATGAACGTCTTATCAGTTGTCCTCAATAAGTTTCTCTCTCCGCCACGTCATCATAGTTATCCAAATTTTCAAATACTTCAAAAAGTTGAAGATTTCAGAAAAATCTTCTCAAGAGATATAAAATATCAAGAACATTTCCTAAAGATATTTTCATCAAAAGAATAGAATATCCACAAAAGACAAAAGAAACCTTCCTCATTAATTATCTAAAAAGTAATTACAAGAAGGAAAAGAAAAATTTACAAGATACAAAACATCTAAGCTTATCCTAAGGATTTGAAGCCGATGGGCCTTCCGGAGCCTTCAACGACGTGTCTTCGGAAGAGTCATCCTCAGAGTCTTCCCCAAGATAAGTCTTCAAAAGTTGTACGCCGTCATATGCGGAAGCGAATTCTGGAAGCACATCTTGTAAAGGGAAGACTAAAGTGTCATGTTCCTTAACCCGGTTGACACAATCTTGTTTGACGTTTACGCCATAGAGCGGATGATCTTTGAATGTGCAGTTACTCTGGGCGTACTTCATCCCTTCATGAAAGCCCACAACACGCCCAAGTGAGGAAGAAGCAGCCATCGCATTGGCAAAGCTGTCATTCAGCTCCTTACCTCTTTTGATATGGCGGACAACCTATTAAGACGAAAACATAAGTTCCCAGTATCAAAAAGTGAAAGTAAAATAACAAGTAATAAAGATTAACTTACAGCATCAACGCCTCGAGTAAGGAACCATTGGCGGTCCTGTTCCGCACGTTTCGCCCGCGCTCAGAACTCCTTAGCTTCCGCAGTAGCTTCCTCATGGGCAAGAAGGAGAGAATCATAAGCAGTCTGAATTTCAGCAGCACTCTGATCCTTAAGTCTGGCCTTCTCCTTCTGCAACTTTAGCTCCGCTTCAAGGTCATGAATTTGTACGCCTTGAAGGACCACTTGATTCTCTAATGAAGAATTAGCTTCTTGAGCACGAGCCAATTCATCTCTTTCCCTCTGAGTTTTAGCTCGAGCAGCCTCAAGAAGGGAATTTTGCTTTTCACAAGCTTCTTTCCATCGACGCGCCGCATCAGCATTACGATCTTGCTCGGCCTTCAGGGCGATTTCCGCATCAGATTGTTTCCATTTGGTGGTTTGGGCAGCAAGGCGATGCTCCTCAGCCTCCTTCTTCGCAACCTCAGTTGCCCGACGAGCTTCCCCCACTTTCCCACTTAAAGTACGCCATTCACTCAAGACTTCCTGGCTACCAGCCAAAGCATTAGCCAGATGATAAGCCACATTTGTGTGAAGATCATGGCGGGAGAGGTCACGTTGATATGCCATCTCAGCGGGTGGTGTACAATGTTCAACGAAATCCATACAAGTCCTAGCTTGGGAAAACCGGGATCCGTTAGTAATACCCCATGGAGGAACAAACAGCTCATGTTTGTCTCCCAAGCCTGTATCACCGTAATAACGGGAACCTGAAGGTTTAAGGCGAGCTGGGGTTGAAAAAGGTTGTTGCGGAGGAGGAGACCCCACATTTCTAACATTTTCTTCGTTAACAGCAGGACTGTCCTGCTGACCACCAGTACCACCCCCAGCCTGAAACAGATAGTCGAAGCGAGTATCAGTTTCAGACTGGATATTAGCTTCCTCCGTTGAAATATCAGCTGGCGGAGTTGGCACCTTATCTCCCGCAACAGTTTCAGTTGAAGGCTCTACATTAGGGCCACTCAGCGGAGTAGTCAACTCAGTCTCAGCATCTTCCTTGGGAGAAGGGGGTGGTGGTTTTTCAGTTTGGGGAGTTGGTGTAGATAGCCTCTCCGAAATATCCTTACTAAAGATCAACGGATCTACACAACAAAGTTGTACTTAGCTAAAACACTCATAAAAAAAAAGTTTACAGTGTAACACCAAAGTTATACGTACCTTCAACAGTGTCAATGCGGTCAGCAAGGCTGTATTGCGGCTTCTTGGGAAGGTGCACTTTCCGTTTTTTCTTCGATGGCCCCGCCTCAGTATCCGCAGCCTTCACATTTGGGCGATCCGTCTGAGAAGCTACAAAAGCTCTCTTTCTCTCCAATTCTGCTAACAAAGACGAGACAGAGGAACATAAGCACCCTCATCAGAGTTTTCTTCCTCTTCCGAAGCGGAAAACTGAGAAACATCTCCATCATCATCACTTGATGATAAGATGGCAATCACTCCGTCGGAAGTAACGGAAGTAAGAGGAGGAGGGTTTAGAACATACGCACCTGTTTCAAAGGTGGCGTTGGAAATTACAGGTTCAGCCCGAACCTTCTTAGGAAACAAAAATTGAGACTTAGTCTTGTCAAGTATGGGTTGGTTCCCAGCCTCGCGGATACTCTTGCGGACACAACCCCTGTCTCCAAAAAGAACATTGAACATGGAGCTTCGACCTGAAAAGATAGAAACTTAATCATCAGAATATTCAAAAAAGAGAAGAGACAGTACAAAGAAACTTACGTTCATGCAGATCCGCAAAAATGGGTTCCATAAACTCCGTCGGCCACAACCGGCTCATGCCCGCCCACACCAAAGCTTCTTCCGGTAAAGCACGCATAGGTGAGGGCTCCATGGTAAGTACACGATACCATTCACGACCCTCATGAGCGGCCGTGACAACGTCCGGAAGAGCAGCATTCACTGGACGGCGAACCATGGCAAGGGGCACCACATCCTCAGATATCCAGAAAAACTTGTTACGCCAGTCGACTGACAACTTTTCAACTTCATACCCAAGGCTTCGATCAGAAAACCCTTGACATGTATACCAACCATTACGGTTAGTAAGACGGTAAAACACTGGAAATCGATCTATGTGGGGAACCATATCACGTGCTATACATACAAATTCAAAATGACGAATTCGCATCATAGCACGCGGGTGTAGTTGAGATAAATGAATTCCATAAGCGGTCAGAATTCTCTCTAAAAATTTTGTTATAGGAAGACGAAAATTCCCATGAACAAAATAATCGGCATACAAAGCCATTTTCCCAGGCGGTGGGAAACTAGCTATAGATCCAATGGAAGGAAACGCTGGTTCCCACTCGGGTGGAATACCATACGTTTCCAGCAATTTTTCATACTCTGAATAGTCCCATGCAATTTCTATCTCATCAACTTCAGTCTGTGCGTTCGACATTATAATGGATTGAAAGGAAGATATATAGAAAGTTAAGAAAGAATTAAGAAGATAATCAGACGAAAAGAGTGATAAAACTTCAAAAAGAAGAAGCCTCTCCCTATTTATACTCATCGCAATTAATGCGATGAGACATGAACAGTAGAAAGAGAAAAACATTACCCAACTAGTGACTGACACGTCACGCGGGAAATTCGAAAAAGAGAAAAAACTGCACAATCGGGTACAGTGACAGCCATCAAAAACGTTCCATCATCTATTCACACGCCTGCGAGTGGTCAACTTGTCCTTTTTTCATGATTATCCATACAACAGAAGATATTTTTTACCTAACCTCCGAACAACAAAAATCCCCAACATACATTAAGTCCATAATTCCACCCGCACAAATACTTCACGCGAAAGAAACACTAGACTGAGGGGACTTGTAGAGGTAGGGTACCAAAAAGACCCAAATACCCTTAAATATTACCCGCGGGTCATAGAGAACCCTCTTATAAACCACCCGCAGGACACTCGGGTCAACCGCACGTCACGAATGAGGAGGAACGTCCTCATAACACACGCGGAAGCATCCTGGCATCCTCAAAAGTCATCCGCAGGACAAGACATCTGTCCGCCTAAATAACCGGAAGGCAATGCCAGTAGGACAGCTGTCATCACTCAAGTATTCTCTAGAAGAAGGTTTACGATTCTAACTTGGGGAACACATAACATATTAACCAATGAATAAAGGACACCTGGCCAGGTTGTTATAACCGTGCACATGGCCAGGGTGCAATCCGTCCTATCATTTGGTGACGCGTGTCCAGGTTGTTATCCCATGCACATGAAACGTATAGCTCAACCTATCACAAGAGGACACGTGTCCAGACGGTTATCAGAGATCTTCTAGAAGAGGACAGCTGCCCCAATCATCCTTCCTTCATCCTTCGGCTATAAATACCTTGTCAAACGGTATGAGGTATTCATTCACTCACATATATTCTGACTACACTTAGTCTCTGTACTTCAGTATTTTCTTCATTACGAACGTTACTGATTCTCACGCCGGATAGTGGTTACAGGAAGACCCCCCCCCCCCTCTTGTCCTTCCTGTAACGAGACTCACGGTGTTTGTTTTGCAGGTTCTGGTCACTGGACTTTAGGGAGCTTTACTCATATCGTGGTAGTAGTTATCGTATTGTACCCTGTGGACTCATTGGATCCAGGACCCATACCTGGGAAGCGGATCCGTGTTTCTTCACTTAGGCATGCGTTAGGCCTAGGTCCTTCTTAGTTTACCACACTTCCCTTCTTTATCAACTGTTAGATTAGCAATTACTCAACTAGCTTATGGATTTGAGCATAAAGTAAAATAACATTATATTCATTTTGCTTATTGGGAGATTGCGACTTTGTATTTTAATACACAAGTTAAGACTTTTGAGAGTATCAATCATCCAAAGCCTTCTTCATCCGAAAACGTATAACTGTTAGAATTATCAATTTGACCTCTATCAAAGCATACAACAAAATACGTCGTAAGATTCGAATAAGGTAGGAAAGAGCCCCTATCTATCAACAGACTTGAACTCAAATTAAGATGTTTATTTAGAAGCTTACATAACTTTTCATCACTGTTTACAGAACTGAGTATAAACTTTTTTTATTGCAAAAGTGTCACATAGCTAAGGCTTTAAAACATGAATGCTTAGATTAGTTGGTGATAATATTTAAATATAGGTCATATTGTTATTCAGTATTGGGGTGTTGATAGATGAACATCCACCATAATATGAAAACAGTCTTGATCCGTGTCACTATTGTAAACTTATCGATCAATAGTTTGTCACTTATAAATAGGGCCTTTTTTTTCCCCTAAACTTCTACTTATCTGCTTTCGAAAATTGGAAGTATGGTTGTAAATAGACAAGTAGTATCTCTCTAGGTACTAATGTATTATCATGAAAATGAGTACTAGTCACTGAACCTTTGTTGTCTATTCTTATCAATATCATGCTCTAATAGGTCATCATTCTTATAAAATCTTTGCACTCTCCCTTTTCAGTCATAGAATTTTGAAGTTTAAGAGAATAGGTAGAGAAACAGTCAGAATCAAAAGCTAATCCATGTGTAAATCATCATATTTATAAAAAATATTATCTTTTAAACAAACAATGTGATCCTAAGAAATTACTTTAACCACCATGTATTTCTATAAAGAGCCATCAGACATGAAATGGCAGTATGTGATATACAAACACCTATATCAATCATGATGCCTAGCGGCGTGTTATGTTTGGGTTGATGGGTAGTGTCCGAGTTGACACTAATTTTTATATAGTGTTGGATTTTACTCGTGTCACATAAAAAGTGTTTAAACACTCATATGATCAACATCTCAATATAAATCCCAAATAAACTGCATGATACTAAATCTGAAACAAGAAAAAAAATCAACGGTAGTCTATATACAATCTAATCAATGTCACAATGACCAGAAGCTTATGCGAGTACCTCGTATCAAGTCCGTATTAAACTTGACATCCACATTTGCGAACATTAAGCTGCAACAAAATGGTACCTGGAATCCACATAGCTCTCAACATCCCACAAAAACGAACCAAATGTAACAGCCTCCAACACAAGTCTCCTCAGCCCACCAAAACTAATCTTAATAACCTCATCTTTAGACGAATCAACCCTCCCTTCAGGCGTAATCACAATCTCGGGTCTACCAAACAAAGCCTCCGTATGTTTCTCAATAATACTAACCGCCTCTTTAGACCTAATCGTCGCATACCGTTGAAGCGACTCACCATCAAACGACATCAAATAGTTCCTCAACCGAGACGATTTCAAATCTGACCCCGAGTTAGCGATTTCCGACCACGAACTCACTTCAGGGTGAGTTTGTGGGACCCGCTCGTCTCCCGCCACATGCTGTTGGATGTTACTGGTTTCAATGTCTAGACCTTCTGGAAGGATCTTTGTGGTTTTCTCGAGCTGGAACCGTTGGTCGACTCGTTTAAGGAAGTAACCGTACATTACAGATGCTGCATATACCTGACCTACTCTGAGTTTGCTGATCTCAGCGATGGACGTTGAGTCACTGACACGGCTTCCGAGTATTAATGACAGGTGGCTTTGAATCATTTCAAGGGCTTCGGGTGAGTGAAGAAGCTCCAGCTTGTCATCTTGGGTGGGCCATGTGGGAACCGTGCGTGTTACAGACGGGACTAATGGAACATTTGCGTCCATGAACTTTTGCACCACTAACGCGTATAAGATTTCCTCGAGTGCCTTCTTTCTTTCATTAGCTTTCACCTCAGCTATCCTCCTACAAAAAAAAATCAGTTATTATAAGAGTTTGGTTGTGTTTAGTTCGTGAGTCCGAGTTAGGTAATCATCAGTGAACTGTTTAGCAGAAAGTTCATTTATGTTTTTTTTTCCTTTATTTAACGCACGGACATGAACACAATTTTTTTTTCATTTAATTAACCAAGCGAACATGAACAGATGCCTCATTCATTTATGTTCGTTCAATTATCTCCGTTCGTTTATGTACGTTAGTTTAATTTGTTTAAATATTCATTCAAAATTATTTATTACTAATACTAACTTGAAATCAATGTTAATTTCATATTAGAAAACCTGTATTGATTGAATATCTTTGTTTCCTTTTAAAATGTTGGATGTGATGATCATGGTATTTAAGACTTTAATTTAAAACTACACTTACTTTTAGCAGGTGTTCGTTTATGGCTTTTCATTTATGTTCATCTATGTTTGATTATGTTCATTTGTGTTTATTTATGATGTTTGTGTTGGTGAAACGCCCGTTCAGAATACTAATGAACTAACATAAGAGAACACAAACACGTCCATTTTCTTAACGGGCGATCATGAAAAGGAAAACCCGTTCGTTTAAGTGTTAAGTGTCCGTCCGTGTGTTCAGTCAAAATAAAGCGAACCAACATGAATAAGCCTTGTTCGGTTCGTTTAGAACCCTATCAATGCCAACAAATCATCAGATAATCACTCACTTGTACAACACAAGATCAGTGCTTGCAGAAGAAGGTTCTTCATTTTGTTTCTCAGCATCACGGTCAGTTTGAAGCTGTTCAAGTTGCTGTTCAACTGCTGCTGGTACCAGATGCGGGTGGCTAATTAGGATCTGTGAAAGAAACTGCCCGATTGGAGACTCGAGTTCAAGTGGGGCAATTGGAGCAGTCGGTCCAGTAGAATCAAAAGATGATGATGAAGCTCTAATTACACTTCTCTTCTTTTGACTTTGAAAAGATACACTTTTGAGTCCCATTCTCGGGTGAGAAAATGAAGTAAATCCTTGCTAAACCAACCAATTAAATATAAAAAAGTTAGATTTTATACTCTAGAACTGATGATACTGGTTGTTAAGATACATACATGTTTAAGATTATAAATAAAAAAATATTACGAAATCCAAAACTATAAGCTAACACACAAATAGATATGAGCAAATGGTACAGATACCAGTACCAAACCGAGTACTTTCGGTACCAAGTTAGTACCCACTTTTTGAGGTTTCGGGATCGATACAGTACCGGAATTTTACTTATTTTTTGCCTTCGGTACCGGTACTGGTAACCATTTTTGGTATCTACCGTACCGCCACGGAGATCATCCCTACTAAAACTAAAGATAGTCAAATCTTCTGAGTCCCTTAACAATTTTATCTCTAAAACCCTAATTTACAATTCAAAGAAGATATTTGTTCTTCAATCAGCATAATTATCATCGAAACTGATTTAACTAGCAACAAATTTCGTAAAATCCACTTATAAACCAAAAACTATATTACAATTTGGCATAAATGTAGTACTGGCATCTTATAACAAACCCACAAACACCTAAACTGTGCATAATTAAAAAAATAATAATAAAAACCCATTACACAGATCCAAGTAAACAACATAAAGTTTCAATATTTATTGAATTAAGAAATAGCACACGAATATACCTTATTCAAAACAGTAGCAAACGCGACGGATCGATTGCCAGGGCGGTTAAAATCGGTTTTACTGGATGGTTTGATGCAAGCACTGAATGAAGATCGAAGAGCAGTTGCTGTTTCCATATTTGATTGAACAATTACAAACCCTAGAGGCTCCAATTAGGTCCCGTTGGGAAGATTGGGCGACAAAGCCACAGGATGATGATGGATTGGATTGATTACCAGCAAATGGAGACTAGTATTTATACTGCTCATCTAGTCATATGTGTCTACATGTATTTTCAGAGGTTTTTGTTCTTAACCCTGAGATATTATGTATATGTACATATAACCCTCAATTTTCTTAAGTACTTGCTATTGTTCTAAACATTTTTAGGTTACGTGTTGTGGGGCTTCAAAATATGACATGGCAGGACTTTACCGCTCCAAACATCGTGTTGGGGCGGTAAGGAGAAGGGCTTCAAAATATTAACAGGACGGCAAGGGGCTTTGTTGACAAATGGTGAGGGTTCAAATCTAAAGAGGTGGGCTTTAATGAGTTTTAAACTACAACGGAATTTTAGTGTTAAAGCCCTCATTGTTTATATGATACTTTAAAATGGGCTTTAAAGCACTTCAACAACATATAGTCTTGTTTATTCATGCATGCCCTACAGTTTGAATGAATAATTATAGATAGTTATGACATAAGATTATTATTTGAAACACATAAATAATGCAAATGCTACATCTACAAATAGTAAAAAATATATATATAAATACTACCATTACTACCATACATGTATATTTTTCTGTTGAAAAAGATGTAGTATGGAAATTTATAAAAGAGCTCACGCGTTCATTTGATTTGAAGTCCTTTAAATCATAAATAATAGGTTTCTTTAAACCTTTCGCCTCAAAGTAATATTTTTATACAAAGTACGCTTAAAAATAACATAATAAAACACATGTAAGTTAGATATCATGATTATTCAAAAACTTATGTGTTTGGTATACGTATTTATCTTTTTATTCAAAGTCAACCATTTCACTTGCATTTGATATCTAGTAACTTTGAAGAAATCTGTTTTGAGGATATGGGTTTACACAATTAGGTTTAGAAAGAATCTAATAAAAAAGATAATTAACATGTTTTGGAACAAAAAAACAAAGGCTAATTATTCAAGGACTAAGTTGTAATTTACCCAAAAGCCGAAATCCATCCGATGGTCAAATAAGAACCATTCCATTTCACAAGTCAGTTTAGCATTCCACCTACAATGAAAATAACAAGTACTTTATAGATTTATAAGTTTTTTTTATTCTAAAAAACTTATTTAAACAATCACATAAATGTATAATCTTTCATTTTTGTTAATAAGGGTTAAAAAATAATTAAATATTCAATAAAGATAAGTTTTTCGAAAAAATATATAAAAGTAGGTATGAACCCATTAAGTTTATTATTTTTAAATGAAATAATAATTAGTCTCCTAATCATTTCATATGTTTTTATCAAAACGAATAACTGATATAAATGGCATAATATATACATTTGTGTGACTACTTAAAATTAAAATAAACAAGTGACCATAATAACAAAAATAATAATAATAATAATAATAATAATAATAATAATACCAAACATTTGTGTGACCTTCACATATATGATATATCAACCCTTAAAAACTGACATAATTTAATTAAAAGTTTTCTAGCTTTATTTTAACTTTTTTAATATGTCAAATAATCTATAAAACAATTGAAAGATAAATTATGATTATTACAATTTTCACATTTTGTCATATCCTACGATACTATTAAAACAAATTAGTTTGCCTCCACATGGTCATTTCTTATTGGACGATTTCCTTATTTTCCAAATATAACTACCACTTCTCTATTTTTCATATCGATTAAATAAATCAAAAATATTAATAATTAAAACAATTAATTAAAATAGTTATGTGACCATGAAAGAGAAACCCGATTTCCTGTTTTGTTTTCTTTCATCCTCAATTGACTACACGCTCTCTTTCATACCAAACCTAAAAAACCTAATCAACCAAAGCCTCCATTCAATCGCCCATTATTGTATATCAATCGGATTAAGATTTGATTAGGTTCTTCATATAAAATCGATACCGGATATCGGATTATAAATCGGCCAATCAACGGTAAAACGAGCTCTCCGTTATTTGATAATAACGATTGCTTTCATTCGATCCTGGAATCGATTTCAGAAGATACATGACGATTGTTAATCAGATCTTCACATCGATGGTTAGTATTTTAATTTGTTAGGTTTGTATCTTCACATCGATGATTAGTATTACATTAACATATTAACCTAGGTTATTATTTTACATTATTAGCTTACTATGTTTAATGTTTAATTCATATGTTTCCTATGAATGGTTAATGGTTAATGTTTAATGTAATTTTCTTTAACCTATATTTTAGATTATTAACCTAGGTTAGTATTTTACATTGTTATGTTATTAGGTTGAATTGTTTATGTAAATTTATATGTTTCCTCTGTTTGATGTGTAATGTTTAATTCTAACATGTTTGTACTGAATCTGATTATGTATGATTGGTTCGAAAAGAAGAAATTAGGGTTGATTTCCACTTTATTTAGTCTTTTTGTGGGTCACTCTGCATCTAGCTTATTATTTTTATATATAAATATATATTTGGTGTGGATTTTTGTTCTTCTTTCTGGTTAAGAGGATTTTGATCTTGGATCATGTGAATCATGATTCAGTTGATGTTATCACACCAAAAAGAAGCAGTTTTTGGAAAGCTAATATGGTTTTTGCTCTAAAAAGTCTTTATTGAAGTCCTATATTAACAAATATTGGTAATTTTGAATTATTCAATAAGGTTGTGCATTTTTTGTTTGTTTTGTGCAGTTTGTGTTTAAAAATTTGCTGGTTTTAACCTCTAAGTTATTTGGTTGGCTAAATAATTTAATTATCTAAATAAATATGAGTATATGTTAATTATACCTCAGTTACAAATTAAAACCAATAATTTTAGCAAATATCATCAAATAAGTTTCTCACCTTTTTTTAATTAAAATCTATTGAAATTAATTAGTTGACTTAAATAGCTCTGTCAAATTATATATAACTGGTCAAAATCAGTTACTGATTACATATTAATAATAATAAATACTATTCATTTGACCAGTTGATCTTTCCTTAATATCACTATTATATAACATTTGTTAATATTCTCAATATTTTCATATAAATTTCGTTCAAAATCAAACTTCTGACCTTTCCATCATTAAAATGACGGTTACAATCATGCAATAACGATATGTAATACCGTTCCAAAAATAAGTCCGATGGATTTGAACTATATAAATCACACATATCACTCATACTTTCTTCGCATGGTTGATTTGAAAATTTCTCTCTGTTGCAACACTTTATCCTCCATTTACAACAAAGTTTGTATGTCTTTTATTTATTATAACTTATTTTAGATATACATAAATAAAAGGTGATTCATTTTTGGGAGTTAGTTGGATTCGTTCTACTTCTATTTTCGATTTCTTCTTCTTTATTTCAATTTTATCCTTTCATATATTCAGTTATGATAATATAAGTACTGGTTTTTGTTTATCAATCTTTGTTGTTTTGTTTTAATTTCGATTTTGTTCAGCACAACCAAGACAGAGGACCTTGATTTTGACCTTTACTATATTTTCACCCATCTGAATTGAGGTAATTCTTAAGTTACTATTCAATTTTAGTAATTGTTCATAATTCGTTTACCGTAGTAGGTTTTGTAGTTGGACCAATTTTGTAACATTTATAAAGAAGAATGTGGAAGAATAAAAAAACAAATGAGTTGTGTGAAGCTTCTTATTGACTTTCATTTACTTTTTGCATGGAAGTTGCTTATCAGGTAATCATGTTATATAGTTTGATCATGTGGCCAATTGTATAAGATTGATATGTACTATGCAATTTCTAGCCAAGCCCGAGCTTAGAACATTTCTGCTTCACAGTTGTAAATAATTAATGTATGATAATATTGTAACTTGGAAGAGGCCATTGTTGCTGATTTAAGTTTGTGGAAATGTGGAAGTGTGGAAGTGAAAATAGTTTCTTTGTTAATTGTAGATGCATACCCTTTTGAGCCCCAATGATGATATTTGCAACTAAAGTTGGTAAGGATAATGTGTTTATCGATCGTAGCATATTCATTTTTTTATAGTTAAAACTTAAAAAATTAACCCGATTAATTATTTTCAAAGTTCAAGTGTGAAATACGTGGAAACTATAGTTATTGGGACGAAGAGCATATGAGCAACATTTCACGGAGTTTCGTCATTAGTATATTCTAAACACACAAAAAACTTGAAATGGATTTTATCAACTGAGGTATTAATGCTAGAGCTTTTATGAACGTAGTAATTAAGATAGCATGATACATTTTCTATTCTATTGTCAAATTAGTATGGTTTTATTGCTAACATCATTCTTCTAATAACAGTTTCTCTGATGGTGGATTAAGTTTTCATTTTGTCCAAAAAGATTAAGTAAAGTTATCACTTATGAAGTTGATAGTAAATCCCTTGACTTTAAAAGTCAAAGTTTAACTGTTCACACTACATAGTCATAGCTAGCTACTGTGTTTTTCAAGCAAGAATTGATATTTTCATATTATAGGAGAAGATATGAACATTTATAATACGCTTCTTCATGTGAGATGAAAATGAACTTTTCAGGAATTTGTTTGGCCGCCTTTTTTCCACCTTTAAGACCATCTGGAGCCCCTACGGGTCTTGGTAAGTTTTTATTTGATATGTTTCATGGGTTTATTTGATAAAGATTGGGTTTGAATTTTTTTTTGGCAGAATGGGTGCATCATTTGTATATGATTTGAGAATTGTCACTTTTAAAGCCCGTTACTTTATGAATACACATTAAAAGTTGGTACTTGTATTGAAGTAGAGTTGACGGATTAGTATGGAATTGTGTTTTATCGGAGATAAATGGAAGAATGTAGAAAAGTAGTTTAGCATGTTTGTCATGTTTATATTTTTAGCGTCATGTGAAATATTGGAAATTTGTTATTGTATATATTTATGTGATGTTTCTAAAGTAAACAGTCAACTTACTGTTGTTTTCGTAGACCAAATTCTTAAAACACGTCTTAGTTTAGATCTTGACATACAACATGTATCTATCTAGCTCGTGCAATGCACATGTTTCTAACATAAACTATATTTGTTTTTAAAGGACCTATTATTCAAGCATGGATGGTTTATAGGTAGTGTTGTTCAGAGTGAACAATAAAGAGTACCTTAAAACTATTCATTTTGGATAAGAACCGTAATCTCACAAATATTGTCACAAATTAGGGGTATTCATAGTTTGGTTTAAACCGCAAAACCGTATAAACTGGTCATCGGTTTGGTTTTGCGGTTGGATTTTTGTTGTTACTTTCGGTCAGTCGGTTTCAGTATGTTTAAACCGTAGTGAACGGTTTGGTTTATGATTTATATAAAAACCCAATCACATAAAACCGAACGGATTGTTTGAATATATAAAACTTACAAATTTGTTAATATTTCATGTTGACTTTTGTTGAGTTATTTATTTTGGCTTAATTAAAGTTTAGTGAGTTGGCCAAGTATTTTTTTAAACCCCAATGTTAAATTTTGAAATCGTGCCCTATATTGTTATTCCTATTTCCTACTGTAGAGAAAGCCATTGGATTGGATGCTGATATAATCCATTAAATACATCAAGTAACATGGTTATACAACACTTATTTATACGCCTACTTAGGCATTGAATAGCCATGTATGTTTCATTGTGGATTTAGTCTTTATTTTAAACTTAGTTTACGACAAAAGTCTAACCGTGACACAAAACCAAAAACAAACCGTAACGGTTCGGTCTGGTTTAGTTTTAATTTATAACGGTTTGGTTTTGGTGTTCGGTAAACAAAACCGTTACTAACACTTTAACCCCAAGACCGTTCAAACTAGACCCGAACAGCCATACTACAAATGCTGTATATAAGTAGATATTTAGAGAACTGTTATTTATGTAACATTGTAATTATTTATATTGTAAGAATAAAAAATGGGTTTATTTGATAAAGATTGGGTTTGAATTTTTTTTTGGCAGAATGGGTGCATCATTTGTATATGATTTGAGAATTGTCACTTTTAAAGCCCGTTACTTTATGAATACACATTAAAAGTTGGTACTTGTATTGAAGTAGAGTTGACGGATTAGTATGGAATTGTGTTTTATCGGAGATAAATGGAAGAATGTAGAAAAGTAGTTTAGCATGTTTGTCATGTTTATATTTTTAGCGTCATGTGAAATATTGGAAATTTGTTATTGTATATATTTATGTGATGTTTCTAAAGTAAACAGTCAACTTACTATTGTTTTCGTAGACCAAATTCTTAAAACACGTCTTAGTTTAGATCTTGACATACAACATGTATCTATCTAGCTCGTGCAATGCACATGTTTCTAACATAAACTATATTTGTTTTTAAAGGACCTATTATTCAAGCATGGATGGTTTATAGGTAGTGTTGTTCAGAGTGAACAATAAAGAGTACCTTAAAACTATTCATTTTGGATAAGAACCGTAATCTCACAAATATTGTCACAAATTAGGGGTATTCATAGTTTGGTTTAAACCGCAAAACCGTATAAACTGGTCATCGGTTTGGTTTTGCGGTTGGATTTTTGTTGTTACTTTCGGTCAGTCGGTTTCAGTATGTTTAAACCGTAGTGAACGGTTTGGTTTATGATTTATATAAAAACCCAATCACATAAAACCGAACGGATTGTTTGAATATATAAAACTTACAAATTTGTTAATATTTCATGTTGACTTTTGTTGAGTTATTTATTTTGGCTTAATTAAAGTTTAGTGAGTTGGCCAAGTATTTTTTTAAACCCCAATGTTAAATTTTGAAATCGTGCCCTATATTGTTATTCCTATTTCCTACTGTAGAGAAAGCCATTGGATTGGATGCTGATATAATCCATTAAATACATCAAGTAACATGGTTATACAACACTTATTTATACGCCTACTTAGGCATTGAATAGCCATGTATGTTTCATTGTGGATTTAGTCTTTATTTTAAACTTAGTTTACGACAAAAGTCTAACCGTGACACAAAACCAAAAACAAACCGTAACGGTTCGGTCTGGTTTAGTTTTAATTTATAACGGTTTGGTTTTGGTGTTCGGTAAACAAAACCGTTACTAACACTTTAACCCCAAGACCGTTCAAACTAGACCCGAACAGCCATACTACAAATGCTGTATATAAGTAGATATTTAGAGAACTGTTATTTATGTAACATTGTAATTATTTATATTGTAAGAATAAAAAATGTATGGTATTATACTTATGTTATCAATTTACTTATTTTATTGTATTTTTTAATTTTTTTAAAACTCGAATAGTACAAATTTTTTGTTGTATGCTGAGAAAGAAATATTTGAAAGCTTATGAAGTTTTTACTGTATAAATTTCTCTTTCTTTTGTATAATTTTATTATGTAATTTCATTATTTGTAATTTTGTTCATTGTATACTATATTTTATTTTCTCATTTAAAGCAATATATAACTTGTAACACAAATATGCATATTTTTAAGTTTGTATCTACTAAGAAACTTATTAACAAACAAAACAATACTTTCAAATATATAAACATATATGTTTACATATTTTTTACTAATTTCCGTCTGTATGGTACACGGGTCAATAGCATATCGTAATATATAATCCTCCTTAATAACCAATAACATATCGTCTTCAACTTTGTGTAAACCAATATTAGAATCCATTTTTTAATAAACTGATATCGATTTAGCATCCTAGGTATTTACACTACTTACATATTTACATGTTTCATCATTTATTTCTAACTTATATGTTTCAAAATTATGTTGCTGTTTGAAAATAACTTGCAATTATAAATTATGTTGCATTTTGAAAAAATTGATTCAAAAAAAATTATGTTGTTTGAAATGACTAGCCATTATACATCATTAATTTTATCATTGGGCCAATATAAATATTTTTAACGTTTATTAACTATATGTAAAACTTTAGCTAATAGATAATAAAGTAAAAAAAAAAGTATTGTTCAAATAAATAATCTAATATTCAAATATATAATTCGATTTGTAATAAGACGAATTTTCTAATTTTCACCCGTGTAGTACACGGGTCAATAACCTAATTAAAGTATATTCTAGATTTGTACTAGCAATTACATGTTTTATTTTAAATTATATAAAATATAAATATTAATTTGGATATTCGGTACAATATACGGTGAGAAAAGACAATACAATGGTCTTCAAATGAAGTTTAGTTTCAAAGAAACTATTTTGTCGACAACCTCGTGCCTGATTTCTTTGTAACATTTGATTATTAATATTTAATTCTTTAGATTAAAAAACTAATGATTGACGTAATATAAATACGAATAAACAAAAATTATTTAATAAAAATAAAATGCTTTATAAATATTTAATTATATTGAATATTGAACAAAAAGAAAAGAAAGTATCTTGAGGTATGAGGCTGCATAAGGTGGTACGCGTCCAAGTTTGAACGAGACGCTTGGGTTTGTGGCCCTTGTTGCCTCTCTTCCTGTGGTCAGTGTTTGCTTCACCATGTTTGTTTATTTGAAACCAAAATGGCTATTAGAATAAGAGCTCAATCATATCATTGATTGGCATCATAATATTGTAAACCGCTCAATCATATCATTGATTGGCATCATAATATTGTAAACCATTTACTATAGCATAATTATAGGAGGATTCCTAGGATGACCATTGACTTGTAACCATTATATATTGATTGTAAATAATGAGATGAGATCAGGGAAAGAGTTACAAACTCTAACATGGTATCACACCTCTAAAACTCCTTTCTTCGATCCTGATAACCTTTCTTCTTGAAATCGCCGGCCACCATCTTCTGTTTTCTTTTCTTTACCCTAAACATGGACCCGAAAACACATCCCGCCATTACCGTGTCCAATATCAAAACATTCATACCTATCACCCTCGAAATGGACAACAGCCAATACTCCTCTTGAGCTGAACTTTTCAAAATCCATTGCCGGGCGTTTCAAGTTCTCCACCACCTCTCCCCACGCATCACAGCCACCTCTTCCACTGAAGCCACCTCTACCAACACTACTGATGATGATGTCTGGGATCGGCTTGACGCCATAGTTCTTCAATGGATCTATGGCACCATCTCTAACGATCTTTTAAGCACCATCATACGACCCGACTCCACCGCTTGCTATGCGTGGGTCGCCTTACAACGCATTTTTCATGATAACCAAGCCACTCGTGCCGTCCTTCTAAAACAACAATTCGCCATTCTGAAGCTTGCTTCCTTTCCCAACATGTCCGCATATTGCAAACAGGTAAAAATAACTTCTGACCAATTGGCGAATATCGGGTCCCCTGTAACCGAATGTGACTTGGTCATTCAACTCATCACCGGATTATCCGAAGCCTATAGTACCATCGGTGCAATCATTCAAAATACCAAACCATTCCCATCTTTTTATGAGGCCCGGTCCAAACTTATCCTTGAAGAAACAACTAAAGCAAACCGAGTCGTCACCGAAACAGCCCTACACACAGCAGACACTCCACCCGAGAACCCTCCTCCACAAACTAATACCACTCCTTCTTACACCCGAAACACTAGAGGACGAGGCCGCGGACGCGGTCGCGGTCGTGGCAGACACCAATCTTCACCACAATGGACTCATTACCCATGGTTTTCCCAGCCGACAACTACCCATAACCGCCCTCCAACTTGGTCGCAACCCACTGGTTATTTTTGGACCTCTCCACCTTGCCCCTATCCCACCATTACACAGTCTCGACCAACAACATCACAGCAAGGAATCCTTGGCCCTCGCCCACAACAGGCTTTCACGGCTTCAGAGACTCCATACATGCCTACAGCTCTTGACCAGGCCTTCAATACTTTCACTTTAAATCCACCGGATCAAACTTGGTACATGGACTCCGGTGCAACAGGTATAATGACTCACAACTCTACTAATCTCACTTCTTGTTTAAATAATGCGTATCAACGAAACATTACAGTCGGTGATGGCAAAACTATACCCGTTCATGCAATTGGTAACCATACATTACCACCACCCTTTCCAAACTTCAAACTAA
Source organism: Bidens hawaiensis (assembly GCF_021521415.1). Lineage (NCBI taxonomy): Eukaryota > Viridiplantae > Streptophyta > Magnoliopsida > Asterales > Asteraceae > Bidens > Bidens hawaiensis. Next base: position 21,838 of record NW_027493549.1, read on the forward strand.
ATAACGTCCTTTTTGCACCAAAACTCATTAAAAATTTAATTTCGGTTCGCCGTTTCACCACCGACAACAATGTTTCAATAGAATTTGACCCGTTTGGTTTTGATGTGAAGGACCTCCACACTCGGAAACACCTCCTTCGATGTGATAGCACCGGTGATCTATATCCGTTAACTCCACCATCAAGTTCCAAAGTTCAACCTTCTAATGCTCAAGTTTCTTCCTTTCTAGCCGTGACCCAAGACATTTGGCATCGACGTCTTGGCCATCCCGGAAATAATATTCTACGTTGTTTAAAGTCTACTTTAAATTTGTCTCGTAATATTCAACTTTCTTCTATATGTGAACCTTGTGTGTTTGGCAAACAAATAAAATTTACTTTCCATGACTCACATTCACATACACATTTACCATTTGACATTGTTCATAGCGACTTATGGACCTCACCTATTCTTTCCTCAACCGGATGTCGATACTATGTCCTATTTTTAGATGACAAAACAAATTATTTATGGACATATGCTCTCACTTCCAAATCACAAGTTTATTCTAAATTTCTAGCATTTCACAAATTAATAAACACCCAATTTCAAACCACAATAAAATGTTTTCAATGTGATAATGGACGCGAGTATAACAACTCTTCTTTTCATCAATTTTGCACTTCTAATGGCATGCAATTTCGATTTTCATGTCCATACACCTCCGCTCAAAACGGAAAATCGGAGCGTAAAATTAGATCAATTAACAACATCATGCGTACCATCCTATCACATTCATCCGTACCTCATTCTTTTTGGCCCCATGCACTCGAACACGCAACATATCTATTAAACATCCTACCCTCCAAAGTTCTAAACAACTCCACTCCCACTTTCTGTCTCTATCACCGCCACCCTTCTTATGACCATCTACGCATTTTTGGTTGCCTTTGTTATCCCCTTCTACCTTCCAACACAATCCATAAACTAGCCGACCGCTCCACTCCTTGCGTTTTTTTAGGCTACCCTTCACATCACCGAGGCTACAAGTGCTACAATATCAAAACCAAACAAATTCAAATCTCACGAGATGTCATTTTTGATGAAACAGTGTTTCCTTTTGCAACTCAAACACCACCCACCTCCTCTTATGACTTTCTAACCTCCACTCCATATCCCTTTCACTGGTCTACTTCTACAACCCCAACTCCATTTCCTCCAAATACCTCGTCTGTCCCAGCCAACCCTCCTCACATCCAACACCAAACCAGCCCAACACCCACACCAAACAGCCCAACAACCAGCCCATTAACCACCCCTACGGCTCAACACCAACCCACACCATCGCCTTCACCTTCACCACCTCCACCCCCACCGACTCGCACCATGAACACCCGCTCCATGTCGGGTATCTTCAAACCTAAAACTCACTTTAATCTAAACATGTCAACCACACCTCTCCTCTCTCCTCTACCAAAATCAACCACCGAAGCCCTTTCCAATACGAACTGGAAAAATGCCATGACCGACGAGTTTCGTGCACTTATTGATAACAAGACTTGGGAATTAGTACCCAAACAACCTGGTATGAATATTGTTCGTAGCATGTGGATTTTTAAACATAAAAAGAAAGCAGATGGCACACTAGAACGATATAAGGCCCGGTTAGTGTGTGATGGTCGTTCCCAACAAGTTGGTGTTGATTGTGGAGAAACATTTAGCCCCGTCGTTAAACCGGCAACAATTAGAACAGTGTTATCTTTAGCTTTATCAAAGTCGTGGCCTATACATCAACTCGATGTCAAAAATGCTTTTCTACATGGGAACTTAAATGAAACGGTTTTTATGCATCAACCAATGGGCTTTCGTGATCCAACTTATCCTAATCATGTTTGTCTACTCAAAAAGTCTCTTTATGGCCTCAAACAAGCACCGAGAGCATGGTACCAACGGTTTGCGGATTTTGTTTCACAAATGGGTTTTCAACATAGCCAATGTGATCATTCATTATTCATCTTTAACCAAGGTCCTCAAATGGCATTCATATTATTATATGTTGATGACATTCTGCTGATAACATCTTCCGATGACTTAAGAAACAAATTCATGACTCGGCTTTCTAAAGAATTTGCAATGAAGGATCTCGGACCCCTTAGCTACTTCCTTGGAATCTCGGTTACACGGAACTCAAACTTTCTATTTCTTTCGCAAGAAAAGTATGCTCGAGAAATCCTTGAACGAGCCGGCCTCTCGGATTGCAACCCAGCAGCCACCCCGGTTGACACACAGAACAAATTGAGCAGTAATAATGGGACACCGGTTGACAATATTACACAATACCGAAGCCTCGCCGGCGCGTTACAATACCTCACCTTTACCCGACCGGACATCTCATACGCAGTTCAACAAGTATGTCTTCATATGCACGCCCCTAAGACCACTCATTTAAATGCTCTTCGAAGAATTCTAAGATACATTAAAGGCACAATCTCATATGGTCTTCACATTCAACCATCCTCGACATCCTCTCTCACTGCTTATACCGATGCCGATTGGGGAGGGTGTCCCGACACACGGCGTTCAACATCCGGTTATTGTGTATATATGGGTGACAATCTTCTCTCATGGTCCTCCAAACGTCAACCCACTTTGTCCCGCTCAAGTGCCGAGGCTGAGTACCGTGGCGTCGCTAATGTGGTTTCCGAAATTTGCTGGCTTCGCAATTTACTACTAGAACTCCATCACCCTCTACAACGCGCCACCTTAGTCTACTGTGACAACGTGAGTGCTATCTACCTATCCGGTAACCCAGTTCAACATCAACGCACAAAACACGTTGAAATGGATATTCATTTCGTTCGTGAAAAGGTCGCCAAGGGTGAAGTTCGAGTTCTACATGTCCCATCACGGTACCAAATAGCCGATATTTTTACAAAAGGGTTGCCAAAGGTTCTATTCGACGATTTTCGAACCAGCCTCAACATCCGTGATCCTCCCGTTTCGACTGCGGGGGAATATTAGAATAAGAGCTCAATCATATCATTGATTGGCATCATAATATTGTAAACCGCTCAATCATATCATTGATTGGCATCATAATATTGTAAACCATTTACTATAGCATAATTATAGGAGGATTCCTAGGATGACCATTGACTTGTAACCATTATATATTGATTGTAAATAATGAGATGAGATCAGAGAAAGAGTTACAAACTCTAACAGATATAACTATCAAATCGACCTTAGCTTAGTTGCTCAACTTATATTCAATGTTTTTTAACCTATGCAAACTTTGAATTGTTATAATCCTTACAGTAATAAGATGTAGTAATATGTATACTATTTACTAATACATTCTTTTCAGCATACGTTTTAACATTTCCTTGGTTTTACAGTTTCCAAAATTTTCGGTCTGCATTTTCAGTCGCTCTGCAACACCGAATAATCCCACTAATATTAACGTTCGTCCAACAAGTTTGGTGTGGTGTCTCTTTTTCTTTGGAACTGTAGCAAAAGTAAACAAGTAAATGATTTTAGTTGCAGTCCAACACTTGAGAACATGTTTGGTTTTTTAAGGCTGTTGTTAACAGATGCTGAACAAAGAAACATGTCGTGTCCAAACACCGAATAATCCCACTAATATTAACGTTCGTCCAACAAGTTTGGTGTGGTGTCTCTTTTTCTTTGGAACTGTAGCAAAAGTAAACAAGTAAATGATTTTAGTTGCAGTCCAATACTTGAGAACATGTTTGGTTTTTTAAGGCTGTTGTTAACAGATGCTGAACAAAGAAACATGTCGTGTCCAAACACCGAATAATCCCACTAATATTAACGTTCGTCCAACAAGTTTGGTGTGGTGTCTCTTTTTCTTTGGAACTGTAGCAAAAGTAAACAAGTAAATGATTTTAGTTGCAGTCCAACACTTGAGAACATGTTTGGTTTTTTAAGGCTGTTGTTAACAGATGCTGAACAAAGAAACATGTCGTGTCCAAACACCGAATAATCCCACTAATATTAACGTTTGTCCAACAAGTTTGGTGTGGTGTCTCTTTTTCTTTGGAACTGTAGCAAAAGTAAACAAGTAAATGATTTTAGTTGCTGTCCAATACTTGAGAACATGTTTGGTTTTTTAAGGCTGTTGTTAACAGATGCTGAACAAAGAAACATGTCGTGTCCAAACACCGAATAATCCCACTAATATTAACGTTCGTCCAACAAGTTTGGTGTGGTGTCTCTTTTTCTTTGGAACTGTAGCAAAAGTAAACAAGTAAATGATTTTAGTTGCAGTCCAACACTTGAGAACATGTTTGGTTTTTTTAGGCTGTTGTTAACAGATGCTGAACAAAGAAACATGTCGTGTCCAAACACCGAATAATCCCACTAATATTAACGTTCGTCCAACAAGTTTGGTGTGGTGTCTCTTTTTCTTTGGAACTGTAGCAAAAGTAAACAAGTAAATGATTTTAGTTGCAGTCCAATACTTGAGAACATGTTTGGTTTTTTAAGGCTGTTGTTAACAGATGCTGAACAAAGAAACATGGCAGATCAGTTAGCAGCATTTACCAATAAAGAAGCAAAAAAAATGGTTGTTCGATTGAGACTATCCGGGAGGTTATACGGCCTGTCAGTGCTCCGGCTTGTTATCCTCCCACTATCACGAGCGAGGGGTTTTCAATGCTCTGTGAAGCCAGCCTTTCGCGATGCCCCCTACTCTAGGAACCCGGTGACCCGAGCTTTCGCTCAAACCACATGGCCCAACTCGTAATTTGGGATGGGCAAGCCAGCTAACGCAATGACAGGACCATCCAGCCTGAGCCAGTTCATCGTCCACCCATCTTGTTACTCTCACTTGAGTTACAGGCAAGCGCTACCAAGCCCAGTGGCAGCCATCTCAAGAGTGTGGCTTATAATGTGAATATAACTTTTGTAAACTTCTGATGTGGGACAAATAATGAGAGAAAACACTCTTTTTTGTTTTTCATTTAATCGGCGAGTTTATTTAGCTTCTTGTATATTATATAAAGTGATTACTGTTTTGTTGCATAAAGTAGATGGAAAATCGTGTAAGTTATTCACTTTATATGAATGTCCATTTGGTATTTTAACGAGTGCAATTGTTAGCTTCTGATGTAAAAGTATATGATGCATAAAGTCGCATTATATGACATGATATCACTCACTAAAGCATGATTGCAGCAGTATATGTTCGCTTTATATATTGGATATGGCATTTGAGAATGAATAAAGTAGCATGTCTCTTCGATGTTGTTCAGAACATGGACCTACCAACTTCTTTTTCTACTATTAACTAGATAGTATTTGCGCCGAGCTGAATGTGTCATAAGTATATCATACATTATGAACATTAAGTTACATCTGCATTTATATTTTCTTTTGGAAGTCATCATCATGTGTATTTGTTCAATTGCGTCCATTTGTTTTACAATGAAACCTAATGTGCAGCTAATTACTTTTAATGTCATAAAACACAATAGAAAACTATATGTATTGATTTAATCTCTTTTGGCAGAAATAAAAAAAAACATATTATAGCACCAACCCAAATCAGAACACACATATATGTATTACCAAAATCCAAGTAACATTATAGAATCAAAAACATTAGTTTGAATGCATCAAACATCAATGAAGAAAACGAGTCTAATACTGTTAACCTAGGCAAGAGCTTCGGTTTCATCAGGAACAACACCGTTACCATTAGCAACCGCATCCTCCTCGTCATCAGATTTCAACTGAGCCGATACATCATCTATAGCAGAGTTTAGCTCTGCGATCTTCTGTGCCAACTTTTGACGCGTTTTCTGCAAAAAATGCAAAAATATTATAATTATAATCAGACAGAATTAACACGCCCTATCTATGTGATAGCAAATGTGTACCTCCAGAGCCTTTTCTTCATCATAAATGAAATTGGGGAGCTTCTTAAGCAACTCTTTTTTGTCAGTATCCGCTGCAGCTAGCGCCTTGCTTATCTGTGTCAAGTTGAACATGCTATATAATAATTGCCATTTGCATATATCAAATAGAAATAAAACATATCAAACCTGAGGGGCGTATATGCAACCAAGTGTGCCAACAACCAACCCTCCTAGAACAAAACCACCAATGAAGGCACTTCCATTGCTTGATCTTCCATCATCACTGAATATACAAAATATTAATTACTTTGTTTCTATGTAGTAATATCTATTCTTACAAAAAATAATATGTTTTCTTGAACAAAATTTTAGGAGCTTTTATGTGTGAGAAATAAAACTTGCATGTAACGTAGTCACCTGTATACTGCTTTGACAGAATATGGCTTTTGGGACGTGGACAAATGCACATTGCCTTTACGGTTTTGCCCGAACAATAACTTGGTCAAACCCTGGTCATGTTTCTTTACAGAAGAACCTACAGCAAAATCAAATCCACACAGAAACTTTCAAACTAGTTTTAATGAATTCATTAAGCAATATATGTTGGAATTACGGGACGCATAACACAGGTTTATAACACAGAATATGCAGTGAAAACACTTTTGATTTACACACAAAAGACTGCATACACATTCATATGTTCAACTCTTGATCGCATTCATTACACTGACTTACATTGACACCAACGATATTAGATTAGTAGGCCTTCAATCTTAACTGATATAAGGGTAGTTATTTAACTACCATAAGTCCATAACTAACATTAACCAGCATAACCACCAGATGTGGTAACTAACTTCGTATTGACACATACTAATACAGACACTTTACATACACAGTTAACATTCTAATAGCATTGCTATTTGGTAGGATCTCTACTAGAGTACAAGGCATAATTGTTGTTGTTTTTACATACATAATTAAAATATATAAAATAGTAAAATACTAATAACGTTTATAGACTAAATTTATGTTTACTACTTCTAATAAAATAACTTTTAATTTGAAAATGTAGATGCAGGAAAACATCTAGAAAGGTCAAGATGTAACATTGGGCAAGTGGTCAACCGTCAACCATGTTGAAACTTTCAAACTAGTTTTAGTGTCTTGACTCCAGTGTATAAATTACCATTACAACATGAAACAATTTTTGTAGCCTTTGAGAACTACAGTATACTTCACTGTCAAGCTCATAGTGTCACACCTAATCCACAATTTGGGCGATGCACACTGCATTTATATTTCATTCATCATTTATATAATTTCAGGTCATACAAAAGGTTTCATAATAGAATGAAACTTTAAAAGTTACACGAATCACGAATGAAAACGTGTTAAATGCATAATTCATAAACACCAAGAAAAGGTTTGAACTTTGCATAAAGATCCATTCTTGGTCCTACTCCCTGATTCATGTGACCCCAAGATGGAAACGCTTGCAAAGCTCAACCCTTTTCTTGGTACGTTGCAAAGTTTGTTGACCAAATTAGAAATTATGACAAAGTTACTTTGATCTCATTCTTTGCAGCTAACTTTAAGAAGGTTAGCCAAATTCTTAAAACTAAAACCAGGGCCGTCTCTAAGATTTCAAGTGCCCGATTCGTGTACTAAAAAATGCCCCTTATGTAATAATAAATAAATAACAATTCCCAAAAGATCGAAGGTAATTGTAATACTTCATTACTACTACTAGGCCCAAACTTTATTAGATTAATTAATGTTTAATAGAGCTGTTCAGATTTTCTTGGGCCGATATCGGTTTCTTTTCAGCCTAATTCACTAATTAAGATTCCGGGCCCTTACCGAGACCATGCCGTAGACATCGTGTATGGTGTCTGAGACGGCCCTGACTAAAACCATGTCTACAAAAGCCTTTACAAGATGATTTCATTTCTAAAGAAAATCACTAATACAATCCAGTAGGCGTTATTTGTTACTAAATTCCAACTATTTTGTCTCTAAAATGTTGGAATCAAAATCCCATTAAAAAAGAAAACTAATAATGGTTTAAAGTTGAAATCCAAATAATCGATTATAAAAAGTTGAAATGATGATCCAGATTGCAAACAACACCAATATTATAATATTATATTTCTTCCAAATAAATCGAGAAGGAATGAAAAACAAAAATACCCGTTGACAGTCGTGGGTTGTTGGGTAAGAGAACCGATGAATTAGATAGTGCAGCAGCAGAAGACATGGCTTCAAATTGATATTATTATTATTATTATTAGTATGAAAGTGCGTGTGGGTGTGGAAGAAGAAGAACAACACTCCTCTTGTTTTTGTTTTAGGTTTATTTTGAGATCCGTTTCATAAATACGGGTCCCTCAAAATGGGTTAGTTTTTATACTTATATTTTGAATTGTGTCCAATTTAGTGATTTACGCCCATGTGGTTTATAGGCGGAATCGACTTGCATCCATGTTTTGAGTTTTTCATTGTTTGAGTCTACGAGTATGCTTGATTGGAAATAATGGAATGAACAAGAAATAGAATTAGAGAATGAATGGAATGAACAAGGCAATGAAGTAAATCATTACTATTCATTTGTTTTATTTGGTTAACCTATGAGAATGAAATGAATAATTACATTATGTTGGTTGTTATCCAAAAATAATTGTAGGCACGAAATATAAACAATAAAAATATTCCTATCCCAAAAAATATTTTTTTTACAAAAAAAAAAAAAAAAAAAACTGAAATGGTGACGATGGCGGTGGTAGTTTCGGTGACGAAAATGGTGGTGGTGGTGGTGGCGGTTAGGCAGGGTGGTTGTGGTGGTGGGGTGGCGGTAGTAGCATTGGTAATGATGGCGATGGTAGGGTGGCAGCAACGGTGGTGGTGGTAAGACAGCGACAGTGGTGGCGGTTATGGTCAGGTGGCGGTGGTAGCGCTGGTGGTAAGGTGGTGGTGGTGGTGGTGGCGGTGGCGGTGGTGGTGGCGGCGGAGGTGGTGGCGACAGTGACGGTGACTGTCAGGTGGTGGTGGTGGCGATGGTAGTGGTGGTGGTTGTTGTTAGGTGATGATGGTGTTGAGAAAGTAGGGTGAGAGGGGAATGAAATGAAAAAAAAAGGGGGGGTTGAGAATGAATGTTTTTGATGGAATGGATGATTCCATGTGTAATGGATGATTCTATTCCATTGTGTAACCAACACCACTTTCTTCATTCCCACATAATGAATCATTTCTTTCCTCCTGTCATTCCTGCATACCAAACGCTACCTATGTGTTTTCTATTTCGCTACACTATATGTTCCTCGCTTGCAACCCTCTAGACGATATGATTGTGTCATTTTGTTCACTTTATCGTATACTAGCTTTTATCCCATGTATTGCTTGGTTGTTTTACATTATTCTTTTATAATATTTATATACTATATACTTTTTTAGATTTTAATTTTATTTATTGTAAGAAAATTAATAATATACTTAAGATTTGATGATGAACACGTTTCACGAATAATTAAAATGTTATAACTCGGTTTAAAAGCTATCTGGGTTTGGTGAGACCCATGACCGGTTTTTTACTATAATATTATTTCTTAATTATAAATCTATAACATATATAAACAAAAACTCAAAAATCCTATGTATCGCAATGTGGTCGCTCCCCCACTTTATGAAAGCCACCATATTACTTGATTTTTAAATATAGGCTTCTCATGCATTTGACCCGAATTCACGAGTATGAGTCTTATCAAACCCAAATATTTCTTAAACGGGTTATAACATCTCATTAAATTAAAAACTAATATCACAAATATTTGATACAAAAATCCTATAAAGTAGGAATATACTAAAAATTAATATGTGATTTATTTAAAAAAAGATATATATTATTTATAATTAAAAAACCAATTTTATTGTAAAAAAAATAAACGGGTCTTGGGTCTCATCAAACCCATATAACATTTAAACCGAGTTATAACATCTCATTTATTTGTGAAACAATTTAATATCAAATCAAAAGTATATTATTAACTTTCATACAATAAAAAAATAAATATTCAAAAAATAGATAAATATTAAAAACAAATAATATAAAATAACCCCCATAATACAGGGGTAAAAACTAGTCTATAATATATATAAACGAAAACATAAAAATCCTACGTGTCGCGATGTGGTCGCTCTCCCTTTTTTTGGAGTCACCAGATTTGCTTAATTTTTAAATGAAGGTTTCTCATGCATTTGACCTGAATTCACGGATATGGGTCTCATCAAACCCAGATATTTCTTAAACGAGTTATAACATCTCATTAAATTAAAAACTAATATAACCAAATATTTGATATAAAAATCCTATAAAGTAGGGATATACTAAAAATTAATATATGATTTATTTAAAAAAAGATATATATTATTTATAATTAAAAAAACCAATTTTATATTAAAAAAATAAATAACGGGTCTTGGGTCTCATCAAACTCATATAACTTTTAAACCGGGTTATAACATCTTATTTATTTGTGAAACAATTTATCATCAAACCATAAGTATATTATTAACTTTCATACAATAAAAAAAATAATAATTCAAAAAATAAATATTAGAAACAAATAATATAAAACAACCTCGTATTTACGGGGAATAAAAACTAGTAATAGATTTTTTTTAAAAAAAATAGGATATTAATTATTAGTATATCCCTATTTTATATGATTTTTATATCAAATATTTGATGGATTAAATTTTAATATAATGAGATGTTATAACTCGTTTAAGAGCTATCTGAATTTGGTGAGACTCATACCCGTGAATTTAGGTCAAATACATGGGAAACATTCATTTACAAATAAAACAATCTAATGACTTGATAGTATTTAAAGAAGTTTCATTTATATATAATTAAGATTGACTGCTAGCAATCTGTGGTGGATATAATTTTTAATTTTATTACATAAAATATTTTTAAATGGTGTGTGAAATTTCACAACATACACTAAACTTCTACATTAATGCATTTTAATTAGCTTTTTTTTTGCGAGGAACAATGTAGATGTAGGGTACGTCAAACCTGATACGACCTTTTATTTATTACATTATGTATTATGTTTATTACATTATTATGGTCTACTAACTAGGCCCATTGGGCTGAGGGTTTGTGGAGGTAACCCCTAACTGGATCTAGCCCAATATAGGTTATGGTTTTATGATGGCATTCCTCTGTATAAGGAGCTTTTATCATTTATTTAAAGGATATACTCTTAGACTCTTGGCCACCAATATATTTTTGTGTCTGTAAACAAGAGGAAACTCTTAGTAGTCACCTCCACTCATCACTTTTCCATGACAGATCTCGAGTAACCGAATAAGAAGATGAAGGCGTCAGTTCGTTCATCTCGAAGACCGGGAAACATCGACATAGATCCGACCTGGATCCATTCCATGTTTCTTCAGACAACATATTATGACGTGTTTTAGTAGTTTAAGAGATGCAATTTCAAATCATTTTACAGTTGTATTCATGTCGCTGGTGTTTTTTACTTTGAAACTAAGTTGTAATTGATAACTTCCTAATTTTTTTTAAACCAAAAGAAAGAAACTCTTGACACTTTACTACATTTAACTACCTGACCAACCAATGGGCTGTATAAAGCTAGTTGTGTTATGCTGCTATGTTTTAAAAGATCTTGCTTGACTTTATAATAAACTTTTCTACCCTGGAATATATATATATTTTTTGATTGCTTTAATATCTTAATAGACAAAAACTTTAAAAGAAAATTTTTGGTACCAACTTAAAAATAATCATATGATATAGACATTTCTGGAAAGATAAAAGATAATTGAATTAAAGGTACCAACACAAAACGAAAGAATATTGAATATTGTAATTACATAGACCCCAATATTCAGTAACAAGAAAGAAAAATAATCACAAAGAAAATGCCTATTTGTGTCTTGTGCTAAGCGCGTAATCGGTTAATACAAGCATAGTGTCTAGGTGAGACAAAACAAACATACGGCCGGCTAGATTATATATTGTTCAACTATATAATAATAATAATAATAATAATATATATTAAAGTTTGATTAGACTTGTTAGTTAGCTAATGATCAAGTGAACTTTAGGGGCTTTTTTGGGTTGTGTATATAATATCGTAATATGTTAGTTTTAGAGGTACACATGGAATTAATCAAAAAATAACTCATTATAAAAATAGTAAAAGGGCTAGACTGGGGGTTTAATTCAAAACCTATATATGTTTACAATCACAAGACCTATAAGACGTGGACACAGAAGTTTTAATGGGTCAAATTAAGAAAATGAATATATGTTGTTTGAACTAACTCTCGGACCCAGATATTTGATATGGAATTCCAATTTTGACTTCGTATAATCTTATGAGTTACTATTTTAATCTGCTTTTACTTTTAATTAAAAAAGCATAATTTTGTAAGAACACCCATCCTTAATCGATCTTCACCAGGGAAACTTAACGATATACCTTGCTAGACAAGCAATTTGTGTTGTGTTTGGGTATGGGTTTTCCAGATCAAACTGAATAAATAGGGTCAACGCCTTTCAGTTTGATCACTGTAATTTTGTATAGAGTTTACTTTGTAAGCTTCAACGGAAAGACCAAAGTGAACCGCTAATATTCTAGCAATTTCATAAGAAATCACCATCAAACGTTCGTAGCAGTTGACTACGTTTTATATACTGAAACTTGAATAACATTGTATTAAAGAAAAAATGTAAGATTCTCGAGTATTTGGCCTTCTAACTGACATACGTGTACGTCTGAAATGGGATATATTCTTTTATTTATTGAGAGTATTTCATGCATTAAATGGGGTGAAAGAAACCGAAATCCCTTCTTTTAAGTTTCTTTCAGATGCACGGCTTACACATCGCTTTTGCTAATTCGAATTTTAGGGTGACATAAAATACGTAAGTCTTCATCTTCAGGTATTATATTCATAGTTAGCGCTTGAAAACAAGTAATTTTTTATTTATCAGTCAAAAACTTCTTTGACTTAGCAACATCTTTTATTATATATGTAATTTATTTAATTAATCAAGTGATTTTGTGAGGAAGCTAGTACATTGAACAATTTTTGAAATAATTAGAAACTTACTATTAGGATTGTAACAGTCCCAACAAAACAAAACATAACCATCCAACGATTATAGTAAAGTGACAATTTTGACCCTTTCAATATATAGTTATATAGATATTTAATAATCCTTCAATTAACACGCTTTGTGTCTATTATTTATTTCTAATTTACTTTGATTTTCTCTCCCATATATACACTAGTTCTTGTTTACTTCATGCTACATTCTTGTTCCTGCAACCCAACCCGGAAAAACCAAAGAAGTCTTGCTGGTCATTTGAGTCGTCTTGGTCAGAATTGAATGGCGGTAGGATCATCATCATCTGAGAGGTCATTGGAAGAAACACCAACGTGGGCGGTTGCATTGGTTTGTACCGTTTTCGTAATAATCTCAGTTATCATTGAACATGGGATTCATTCACTTGGCAAGGTAATGTTAGTAGTTTTACTACATTTGTTTCAATTCATATTAGACATAATACAGGAACACAACCCTCTCTCATTGCATGATGTATAAGGCCATTAAAAGTTATATTTGGAAGAACAGTCGAATAATAATTAAGATTTGAATGATTATTTTTGGCTTTTGGATTATTTTAACGAATTACTATCATAGATAATTATGTTTCTTTCTTTCCAACACTCCATGATGTAACAATTGACCAATAATATTTTTGATTAATAGTTTTATTTAAACCCTTTATTTTAATTACATGCATGCAGTTGTTCCATAAAAAACAAAAGAAAGCAATGCTTGAAGCCTTGGAGAAAATGAAATCAGGTAACTTTTAATTCAATCAAATAAATAGCCTAGCTAGCAGATAAAGACTTGTTAAAACTCAAAATACAAACATTTTTTGTATCCAAATGCTTTATAAAATAAAATTCGTTACATCTTTTTCTTTTTTTTTTTACTTTGAATTACTTTTTAACTATAAGTTATAACTTGAATAATTGTTTCTTTTGTACTTATGTTATAATATATATTATTATTGTTATTGCCAAATATTTAACATTGTTTCGATCATTGTCAAATATTTAAAATATATAGCCTCGATTTTTCACCCGATTATTATAATTTCATGAAGTAGACATGCAGCCATATATAATTACAAGTTCTAAAATATTAAAAAGTAATTTTTTAACTTTACTTTTATGACGAATATTAAATTAGATAGATGTTCATGGTTTCCAATTTTGTGTTTACATTTATCTGTTTAACCTAAACCGTTCTTGTCTACCTTAACTTTTGGTTTGAAATTAGGGGTTGTTTGGCGATCATTAAGAGGTTTGATTGATTAAAAGGTATCTACTAAATTATTCAGCATATCTCTTAAACTTAACAATTAAAAGACTCAATAAACCATTGAAATGTGTCATTTTTAGTGAACGAAGCATACTCTACCTCTAACCGATTCAGAGATTGTATCTTAACTGAATCATCAAGAGATTACCAAACAATCCCTTAATTGATTGGTCTCTAATGAACAATTAGACTAAATTTGAATTTTACATGAATTTCAAATTAAAGTAAGTTATAGAAAAAAAAAGGGTAGTAACAGTAATAGCTAGTATTAAAAAAATTATGACTTTATGCCAAGTTATAATACTTGTGATACTTAAATATATTAATCCTTGTGTGTTGTTGTGAATCAAGAGCTCATGCTATTAGGGTTTCTATCGTTGCTACTAACGGTGGGTACAAAATACGTTGCAAAAATATGTGTTCCTGAAAAGGTCGGTTACAAAATGCTTCCCTGTAAGGCGAAAGATTACAATGGCGATAACAAAAAGAAAGATGGCGGTGACAAAGGTGGTGGTGTTGGTGATGAGGATGGAGAACAACATCGAAAATTACTTTCTTTAGCGGAGGAAATGATATTCAGACGAGTGCTAGCGGGAGCAGGCAATGAGACCGGAAGTACTTGTCGTAAGGTATGCAAGATTTGTTGATGTTTTATATATAAAAATGTTATTTTAAGTATAAGACACACTTTATCATTTATTCTTTACATGTATATATATATATATAATACAAGGAGCATGCTAAATAATGAAAGAGCTAAACTAGTGGGATACAATTAAATACAAAATATATTTTAAGGCAAAACATATGGAGAGAATAACTCTAATGATTTGATTTGGCTTGATTTGCTCTATCTTGAGTAATTGAGTTGTTACATTCCTTGATATTATATATATTTGAATTAGATACAATTTATTATATATTGATATATTTGTCCAGGGAATGGTACCTATGATATCATCTTCGGCGGTTCACCAGCTTCATATATTCATTTTTATTCTTGCCGTTTTCCATGTCCTTTATAGTGTCGTTATCATCGGCCTCGGTCTCGCAAAAGTAACAACCTCATACTCTCTCTATATTATATATGCACTTGTATATTAGTATTAAGGGCATTTGTACACACCGTCTGACATCTAATCTCACACCGTTTTAAATGATTATTTAATGAAGTCGAATTACTGTTTTGTTCAAAATTTTCAAAGGTTGATTATTTATGATTACAAAGTTTGTCCAGGTACTAGCTTAACGACTGTTCAGACCAATAATTTTTAACGTTTGATCCCTCCATGGTCAAAACGGTCATTTAAGTGTTTTAACTTTTATGTACGGGTGTATATAATATGTAGAATTAGTAAAAGCTATCAACAAAAGTTCTAATATGTAAACATCTTTAAGAATCAGTCAAACTAATTTTCAATTCGAATTAAATAATTCTGCAATTCAAGCTGATAAATAAAAAAACATTATATATTTGACACTTTTTGTTTATTAATTTGGTTTAAATATATAAAGTTAGTCAAGTCAAATAGGTTTTATCTGAGCGTAATATATTAATTAAGATAGTTGGACTGAACAGATGAAGAAATGGAAGACTTGGGAAGCAGAAACTACTTCTTTAGAATACGAGTTCACAAATGGTAACTACTAACTAGCTATATGGAGTATTATTTATTTTTCAATTTCTCTATTTTTTTAATATGTCCAAAAACTTACATATTTGATTTTTTTTTGTTTTGCATTTAGATCCTGCAAGATTTCGATTTGCTCATCAAACCTCATTCGTTAAGCGTCACACTGGGCTTTCTACAAAGCCCGTAATTAGATGGGTGGTAAGCAGTCAACATATATCATTTTATTTATTTTAAATGTTGACAATTGATAAATTTAACAAAAGATGTCCTGTCTCTTTAAGAAATTAAAAGAAAAGTTTGAGTGTAATCTAATTAATAATTGTAACAAATTTAATATATGTAAATATTATATAACGTTACATTTATATACCAATGCAGGTAGCATTTTTCAGACAATTTTTCGGATCCATATCAAAGGTGGACTATCTGACAATTCGCAATGGATTTATAAATGTAAGTCTCAACTATCATCATCACTAGCTGATCGCCTCTATTTGTGTTTTTTTTATAAATATTTTAGAAACCGGTCGATTGAAGGAAAAATCGATCTATTCTTCGAAATTAATTAACTTCTCGAAATATTACAATTATCTTAATTTTTGAAATGAAAATGAAAAATGAGTATTAACATTGGCCCCTAGCTATCTAATGCATCTTGAATCGAATTGAAAGACAGAAACATTTTGCTCCAAGTAGCAAATTCGATTTCCATAAGTACATCAAGAGATCCATGGAAGATGACTTTAAGGCGGTCTTGGGTATAAGGTACCACCTATACATGATTAATTTCTTTGTCATTTTATTTTGATTGTAGATATATATTGTTGCTTGATTAAATCATATATATCTGTTTGATCTTGTTTAACAGTATCCCACTTTGGATGTTCTCAATCATCTTTCTGCTTCTAAATGTTCATGGTGTGTTAACTCTCTACCATCAACATATCTGCACAATAATTAATAATAGTATACGTACTTATATAAAATGTGCGTGAAAAATATATGCGTAGCTAGTATAACTAAAACTGATGCGTACAAATTATATAACAATGCAGGATGGCATGCTCTTACTTATCTCTCGTTTGTTCCTCTCGTGGTACAAAATCATTTTTGAACTATATTTATATAGCCTAACATTCGGTATAATTCGATGATCGATATAAAGTAACATAATGAATTGATATATGGTTTAGATTCTTTTGTTGGTGGGCACAAAACTTGAACTTGTGATCATGGAAATGGCTCAGCAAATTCAAGACAAGGCAGCAATTGTTAGGGGCGCACCCGTTGTAGAGCCAACCAACAAGTTCTTCTGGTTCAATAGCCCTCAGTTGGTCCTATTCTTAATTCATTTCACTTTGTTTCAGGTAACTAATTATTAATACTACAAACATTAGCTAATATATACGTACATCAACTACCTAGCTGTTTCATGAGAATAACATATTAAATTCCTGTAAAACTTACTATATATTTGGTTTTCTTACAAGCTGCAGCTAGCTAGCTTGTTACTTGTAAGTTACTTTAATAATTCTGTATTGATTAATTGCAGAATGCATTCCAAATGGCGTTTTTCTTGTGGACAGTGGTAAGTAGTTCCGCCCTATTTATAATGTTATACAGCATTTTGCCCAAAAGTTGAAATAAGACGGTGACCACTTTATCCTCTTTTATAAGTTTAACGATCGATGATCTATATATAACTCTTCATTAATTAATTAAATGAATTGGCTGTTTGTTTGCAGTATGAATTTGGGATAAACTCGTGTTACCACGAGAGCATGGTGGGAATTGGTGTTCGAGTTGGATTAGGGGTGCTTGTTCATATCATGTGTAGCTACATCACATTCCCTCTATATGCATTGGTTACACAAGTAAGTACAAATCAAAACAAATGCATCATATTTTAGATATATACTGATAATTAACTAACAAACATATATAATTCTAATGTTAATTAATTTGAAGATGGGAACACACATGAAAAGGTCCATATTTGAAGAGCAAACCTCTAAAGCTCTAAAGAAATGGCAAAAGGCTGCAAAAGAAAGGAAGAGGCTGCGAGAACTTGGCGGTGGCAAGGGAGTGGGAGATGTCTCAAATTCAGGCATAACGAGCCCTGAACGCACGCCAAGCCAAGGTACCTCGCCAGTTCATCTCCTCCATAGCCAAAGACACCGATCATCCACGGCAGAGAGCGAGATTGACATTCCTCCATCGCCAAGAGCGCATACTTCAGAGACGGAACTCTCTGATATGGAAGGTTCATATCATACTCAAGATCATCATCACAAGCATCATCTAGATAAGGATTTCTCCTTTTCAAAATCTTAGCTAGGGTTTTATTAGGCACAATATTACAACGAAACAACCTTTACATTTCTTGATTTTAACTTCCACCAATATACATTAATGATACAGCAAATGTGTTTTTACTTAAGTTGATCTGTATTTTCTTAATAATGTAAGATCCTTTGACTTCAGCCTTCAATGAAATCGCTTACTGTTATAGTTAACTTTAAAGCCATTATTTTTTATCATTTGATCTAGTGGAAACACAACATTCATTGGCTAATCGATCGGGTGATTAAATGATTAAATACTATGTTCAAGTTTAGTGATTTGTTGATCAACACACTGTGTCTGTTGATTGTATTCACCGGCTTTAGCTTTAGCTTTAGCTTTTGTTGATGTGTTCTTTTTAAGCATGTTTCTCATGTAACCGTTAGGATGTCGTATGGACCCAAAGCTCAAGGTTTTGACTTGCGTACGTTTAAGGAATCAAAGGCTTTGTTTGAATCCATCGGATGTTTAGATCAGTGGTTAAAATGTGTTTTAGACAAGTCTCGTGTCATGGTTGGAAAAGTTAACTTAATTTTTATAACTTAGTATTAATGAAATGGTAGAAATTATGGTTTGTCTACCTTACGTCTGCATGTGTTAAAATTTTAGATACCAATCGGTCGCTAATCGCTCGAGGACTTAGGCGGTGTGTGACAAAGGGTTACGACCCATAGACCATCAAGATGCTGCCACGAATCCTACCCAAAGGAACCACGTATTTATTGTACATTATCTAACTTGTATTGATGTTTGTATGATTTCTCATTTGGTCTTTATGTGAATCCAGTCACACCAAAATGACATGTATGTCTAAATCCATGTGGGAACAAACTTTGATTAAATGAAAAGAAAATGTATTCCATATGTGCAATTTATTTAATTTTTAACTAATAATAACAATAATAATAATAATAGTAATAATAATAATAATAAATGCACCCTTTTCACATGTGAACAATTTTTATTGGTATATGAAATTGTGTGTTCCGTCGTTAGTTGACCACTTAACCCCCATTCTATCACCTATATGCAGGCTATTAATTGTTATTGAAAAGAAAAACAAACATAAGAGAGAAAACATTGTGAGATGATTTTTAATTAGTGGTCATGGTTTAAATTGACAAACTAAATCCCCTATTAACACGCTCGTTAATTAGTTTTTCTTCATTCTGAACAAAAGTCGGTTCAAGTTTGTTACATTATTATTTTTTTCCATTTGGCCATGGAATTTGCTATCATGCTCTACATTAATTAATTTTGAAGAATAGTGGAAAAAAGCTTTTAATCAAAGAAGAAGAAATCATAATAAAGGAGCTAGGCAAGTGATGTTGAAACACCAAGGTTATTTATATTTAGGTTGATCGTAAATTAACAAGCTGGTAAATTAAATTAAAAATGGGTGCCGAAGGTGAAAGAGCGCTTGATCAAACCGCAACATGGTCTGTTGCGGTTGTTTGTGCAGTCATCGTTATAATATCCGTAGTTATGGAGCATAGTCTTCATAGCGTAGGACATGTACGATCTCTTTTTACATATTCTCATAATCGTCGTATGTTGTAATCATATACATTAATTTGTTGCTAACTAACGCATATATATATATATATATACGTTGTGTAATTAGTTTCTGAAAAAAAGACATAAACCCGGGCTATTGGAAGCACTGGATAAGATAAAAAACGGTATATCATCGGTCTACATTGTTTTTTTAGTAGTGTATATAAATGTATTAATTAATTAATTAGGCCTTGTTGCATGCATGCATGCAGAGCTTATGATTCTTGGGTTTATTTCATTGCTTTTGGTGTTTTGCCAAAACTACATTGCATCCATCTGTATTTCAAAGGAGCTTACAAAGGATTTCTTGCCATGCAAGAAAGAAAAATATGAAAATGAGGATGAGGAGGAGAAAGGTGGTGGTGACAGGAGATTATTGTGGTATGAACATAGAAGGTTAGCTGATGATCCACCAAAAGATTGTGGGGATGTACGTAAGATCCAATATTAATTATGCATCTGTATTTTAGTTTATTAATATAGATGGTTTAAAGCTATAATAATATGACAGGGATTTGAACAAATTATATCTGTTGCTGGATTGCACCAATTGCATATCTTTATATTCTTCTTGGCAGTGTTTCATGTCTTTTATAGTGCCCTTACAATGATTTGTGGAAGAGCAAAGGTGTTTTTTATTCAATTATATACTCTTGCATTTTCTTTTTCAACATTTTAATTTTTTTTATTAAATTATAAATCAAGCCATATATAAATATTGTGATAATTAATTTCATAAATTGATGCAGACCCGCATGTGGAAATTATGGGAAAAAGAAATTTTGGAGGATCATATACCTGGCAATGGTACTTAATTATTACTTAATATATATATATATATATATATGTTTTTTTTATTAATTCGTTTCTTTAATAATTTAATTTGATGATGCATGTAGATCCGTCAAAGTACCGGCTTACCAAGGACTTATCCTTCGTGAAACATCACACGGGTGCTTTTACCAGCACTCCAGCAATGTTCTACATTGTAAGCACTAGCTTTTTAATTTGTATACGATATTAATTAACCATGCAATTTTAATGATTAGTTATGATGATTATAAATAAAAATTAAAATTGGTTGATTTGTTTCAGGTATGCTTCTTTAAGCAGTTCTTTACATCTGTCCGTAAATCAGATTACTTGGCCATGCGCCATGCTTTTTTCTCTGTCAGTAACAATCCTACAATTAACCTTAATTAATTATCTTCATCTTTTATTTATTTATTTATTATTTATATATATATAAATAAATGTATAGGTTCATTTGTCTCCTGGGACTCACTTCAACTTTCAGAAGTACATAAAAAGGTCACTAGAAGATGACTTCAAAGTAATTGTAGGAATCAGGTACGTGATATATATCTAACTCCAACAATTCATAACAATTTTTATAGTGAATTGTTAACTCTTGTAGTTAATCACAAGTGATAATCGAACAAAAACGTTGTGGTGGTTGACGGAAACATGATCGTAAAATGAAGTTTTTTATCCACTATATATTTAATGATAGTTTTCTTGTGGGATCAAATGCAGTAGTTAGCATTGTTAGTTATGAATTATATATATAACTGTATGAATCTTCTTATTCACACTTATTTTCTTGTTTGTTATGACACTTTCAGCCCAATGCTATGGGCTACCGCGGTCCTTTTTCTTTTTGCAAACGTTGATGGTAAGACATCCATCTTTAATCAATACTTTTATTTACAACTCTTAATTAATTATATATATTAGTAAAATGTTACAACTTAATTGCATACATACATGTTTGTTTAGTAATATATAAATTGTTGGTAACTCTTGTAGGAGCTCGCGCTATGACTTATCTCTCGTTGTTTCCTGTAACTGTAAGCATCTTCTTTTTAACTAGTTTTTCTGTCTAAAATCGTCACACTTGCAAGGGTCCTAACCAAGGCCGGTACTAACTAACTAACTAATCATTCGATGGTTTTGGTAAATTGTTTAGATACTATTAGCAGTTGGAACAAAGCTTCAAGCTATTGTATCACAAATGGCTGTTGAAATTCAAGAACGACAATCTGTAGTACAAGGGATACCTGTTGTGGAACTCTCGGACAGACACTTTTGGTTTAACTCTCCCACCTTAATTCTATCTCTTATTCAACTCACTCTCTTTCAGAATGCATTTGAGATAACACACTTCTTTTGGATATGGGTAACATTTAATGCTACACACACTTAATTAAATCATCTTCATTATTCCCTAATTGTTAATCTCTAATTTTCTTACATGCAGTATGAGTTTGGACTCGATAGTTGCTTTTACGAAAATCCCCTTCTTCAATATGGCAGAGTTGTCATAGGGTACGCAAACTTCATTTTAAGTAAACTTTTAATATTTTTCAATCACTAGCGTAGCGTTTGCCAATTTGTCTTTTGATGCGGCCGATTTTAATCTTTGCGTGACAAATTTTCATATAACGGTAACAACATAAATATCTGCCACGCAAAGTCAAAATATGTTGCAACGGCGCAGTAGGGTGTGCCACGTGGAAGATTTTGTTTGACTGAACAACTTCTTAGCCAGAAAAAAAAAATATTTTTTACTTTTCGGTCAAGATGGTTATTTTCGCCAATTTAAATCTCTTTATTTGCAATATTCTTTCAATTTAGTTAACAATTATATTTATTTCATGTACAGAGTTCTAGTACAATGCTTATGTGCCTACAGTATACTCCCTCTCTACGCCCTTGTTACCCAAATGGGTTCAACAATGAAGAGGTCTATATTTGATGATCACACGTCAAAGACTTTGAAGAACTGGCATAGGCACGTGAAAAAGAAGGATAAAGACAAAGATAAAGATAAAGACAAAGACAAAGATAAAAAGAAGAGTTCATCTGAAGCACCAGTCAAGACTAGTGTTGACATACCTGACGATCATAAGACCTAGTTCGTACCTTAATTACCATGGAAAATTAAATCGTTAATTACTTTGCGTTATGTGTATACTTAATTAATTAATCTTTGCGAAACAAGTTCTATCTTATATAATTAATAAAGTTACATATTGTTTAAACGGGTTGTTTCGATCCCTCGATCTAGGAAAATATTGTCAACCATTTTTATTTTTACTCAATATATGTATAGATTTTTCTAGGTTTTATTAATAGACTTTTTATAGCGGAAAACGGTTCCATTTTTATTTATTTATTTTTTTTCAAAATTGAACACCTAAACAGGTATCAACTTAAAGTATATAGAACTTTGGTCCTTTACAGAACATTACCAACACTAAAACATTGTAGTGGTAGGTTGACTTTCTGTTTGCTTACTTTCTTGATTACTACTATTTCATGTCACCTAAACATAGGTATAAATTTGTATTAGTGTTATAGAGTACATGTTATTCAATTGTTAGGTAGATGCAATTTCACAGGTTGTTTGATATCTATATGTTTAACATTCTCTGTTAGTCAAACTTATGCAGTTACAGTCTTCTGATTCATTTTATCTTTCTGAGTATGGCACTTTGCTCCTTCATTTCACCAGCAACAAAATGTCATATCATACTTCGATTTGGCGCTTTGGTCCGGTCCGATTCTCTTTTCTATTAAATCTTTGGCTCGTTTGAGTAGAACACAGTCTAATATGTTTAATTTGCAGATTACATTGGGCGTGTAACGAGTGACAGATATAAACCAACAAAATCAGTGAATCTTAGAAAGATAACCATAATCATAGTAGACCAAGATACATTGTTAAGGTTAAATTCCTTTTCTTCTTTCTTTATTAACAACTTTTATAGAAAGGAGTTAACATTTGACATGGGTTAGTAAGCATCATCAAAAGTGAGTGCACGAGGTGTTTTGATACTTTGATTAAATTGCCAAAATGACAGAATTCACCAAATTGAGCAAGCGACCACCACCCGACAATTCATGGATGTTTGCTTCCATCCTTAGAATTTGGTATACTCGGGGTAAGCATTTTCATCATGGTTTGAACCATACTTTGATTCTAGTTATTATGTGCTTTAATTGGGTTTGTCTGCAGCAAGATTTTTGGGCTTTATGCAACACAAAAGCATCTCATCAGCACGAGAAAGGAAAACAACGAACGGGAAAGCTTGAGATGGATAAACTATGATAGTCCCAAGAACATTTTTTGTAATTAAATTTAATACATTTTTGTAAATTATGATTTTTATTTTATCATAAATTGGAGTGCGTGCATAATTGCATACAGATATGACTCATTTGAGTAGTATACTTTCGAGCTCGAGCAAAGACTTTGGCTGGTGAACCCAAGTTACCTAAGAGGATGTTTGGTTACAGATTATGGGAAAGAGAGGATATATATACTTAAATAAAACTTTCAACTATACCCGACAAAACAAGCAGAATGGATAACGGGTCAGGATGGTTCGGTCGAGACGGTTTGAGTCATAAGCAACACTGATTTGTAACTATTACAATCTGAAATTAGTCATTTCACCATAAAGTAAATGCATTTTAACTCCAACAAACAAAATAGGTTCTACAACCATAAAGGAAATGCATTTTTGACTCCAACAAACAATAACTCCAAAAAAACAGCTTTAGCGTTTACCCAAGTAACAAGTTTCATGAGATATCATAAGCAGAATATTGATCCATGTTTGAGCAAATAGAAGACTACTCTACTACACCTTCAAAAGAAAACATCACACACAATTAGTATCCAAACATCATATATTGCATTCATAAAACCACACAACAACTCACCTCTCAAGGCTCCACAGCATCCAAGTCGTCAAAGTTATCATTATTATTCGCGGTGTAGTCATCATCATATAGGTGATCATACGGATCATATTCTGACCAAGGTACATAATCAGAATCATATTCAGGATCATATAAAACATCACGAGCATATGGATGCCCTTTAAGATCATGCCAAGGAAATTTTACATTCTTAATCTGTTGTGAACATTGTTTCCCCAAGTCTCCACGCAGACCCCATATGCTCCGGCACCGACGCAGGTCAAGTGATTCAAGGTGACAGCAACGTGCCAGAATAAATTGCAACCCATGGTCTGTCATGCTGTTCCCAATGAGTTCCAGGTGAGTTAACTCAGGTAAGTGCCTCCCAACTGCCAATGCGTTATCATCCCGCATACTTAAAATGTAATCGATATCATCATCACTACCATACGATAAGTAAGCAGGTTTTTGGTTCAGTTTGAGTGTTTTCAACAAGGGGCAGTAGCGGGCAGCATCTTCAATATTGTGTTCCCAAACTTCTGTTTCAATGAACCTGAGTTCCTCCAGTAGTGGTAATTTCTCAAAAGCTTCACCCCATTTTTCATTAAAGATATGGCGGAACTTCACAAGTTCCAGACGTCTAAGCTGACTTGACCTGTTAATGAAAGCAAATCCAAATAATATACAAGAAATTCAATCGTTGAAAAAAGATACAAACGCAGATTGCATATAATTAATAATCAGTCGCGCATACCTGTCAGCAATATAGAGAAGAAGCTCATAATCACCATAGCGGACGGTTAAATCAAGCAGTTGACCTTGGCTTCTGTCTACAGCCTGCTTACACATCTCCTTGTATGCGGCCCTTCTGGCTCTTCCAACTGGATCCTCTAAACATGCTTCCATATAAACGACCCTCCACATGGCAGGGTCCTTGCAGATTTTACGCCAAGCGGTACACACTTTTTGGGCATTCTCAAGGCGGTCAACCACACCAAGTCTTTGGAGAATATTGATGGTTAAATCTGACGGAAGCTCGGACCAGTTCCTTGCTGGTTCTTCAATTTTTAACTTTGATTTTGATGCCATTGCCACTATAATGTTATGATCACTTTTTTTAAAATATGATCATGTAGAGCAATGGCTGTAAACAAACCGAACTAACACAAACAAGGCCCTGTTCATGTTCGTTTGTTAAGGAAAAAATGGAATCACGAATGGTTCACGAACACTTACCGAACGAGATTCAATGTTCGTGTGCGTTCATTAAGGAAATGAATGTGTTCACCACGAACACAAATAATATCGGCAGAGCCTAGAGATTGAGATCGGTGTATTCATCAATGTGAATAATAAAAGCCTGTAAACAGATCGAACGAACACGAACAAGGGCATGTTCGTGTTCGTTCGTTTAACTTAAAAGAACACGAACACTTAATCGGACAAATATTAATGTTCATGTTCGTTTATTTAAAAAACAAACATTTGTGTTCGTTTGTTTAAAATCTTAACAAACATAACAAAACAAAGATAAATGAACATACATGAACATATGTAGATGAACACAAACATAAACGTAAACACTTGACTGAACACAAATTAACAAACATAAAACTTATCTAGACAATATTTAATTATTTTCTACTAATACATAAACGAACATAAATGAACTAAAGGAGCATGTTCGTTTGTTTATTAAATAAACGAACTTCCTGCCGAACAGTTCACCAAACGTTCAGTTCGTTTACAGGCCTAGCAATGTCATAAGAAAACACGTCAAGCTAAAGTTCAAACCCCCTAACAATTAATTAATTCTACATGAAAATTAAAAACAAATGACAAATTGAAACCCTAGAACGAGAAATGAAACTTGGAAAAGATGCATCAAGTGAATAGGGAAATTGAACTCACATTACACTAGTACCGGAGAAGAAGAAGAGAAACATACGCTGGCGGTTACGAACAAGACATGATTTGTGTTTGCTTTGACTTTGAAATTGGTTTCATGGAGTGACTATTATATATTTATATATCAACAACCCTCATTAAATTATTTCAAAAGGAATATATATATATATATATATATATATATATATATATATATATATATATATATATATTTTGATAACAAAATCATTTTCTATTTTAAACAGAAAAAACGCAGAATGAATGTTTTGAACGTTACACTAATTTAACTTCATCATTTTTAGTAACTGACGAATTGAAAATTGTGAAAATTATTATTATGTCTAGAAGGTTTACATTTTTAAAATAATAATATTTAACGTATGATTGATTTTTATTACAATTGTTTGTTTAATCACGGTTGCGTTACACAAAACCGAGTGTGCGTGAAACGGAAACGGAATGCATATGATTTGTGTTATCAGGTGTAGGCTTATGGGGTGTGGTTGTCTCTAGTTTCGGCATGTCATGGTAAATATTTAAACCTTGGACATGTAATCCCTGCCTATTCAATTACTTTTTTGAAATAGGGTTCAACTGATGCACAGTGTATTGGTATGATGTGTTCAACCGATTAAAATGGTGCGTCTCATTTAAATTGAAACACTTGAATAATCATTGAACCTCTACCAGCATAAAACCTAAAAATTCATCAAACTCAAAACACTCCAGATTAAAAAAATTTAGAACCTAAGATCGAATTTTAAAAACATCCAACCCCACCATTGAACCTAGCCCGGAACCGGACCATACTTGGGTTTTTATACCCGAACCCGTACCCGACCCTACCCGTAGGATACGGATAGGGTATGCATTTCAGTACTAAAACCCATACCGAGAACCGGACCCGATCTGTACCCGGTAATACCCAAAAACCGGAACCGGTTCCATACCCAAAACCAGGTTTTTCCAATACCCGAAACCGGGTTTATCAAATACTTGATCTATACTCGAAAAGTACCTGAAAAGGACCCATAAATACCCCTAAAAAGTGCAACCCTTTCAAAAAAACTCAATCTATACCCGAAAAATACACAGAAAAAAACCCGAAAAACCCGAAAATAGGTTTTTTCATTATCCGAAAATAGAGTATTCAAATACCCGGTTTTAGAATACCTGGTTCTATACCTGACCCGAACCCGATGCATAGGGTATTGGTTTTAGAGACAATACCCGGACCCGAACCTGACCCTGTTATTACTAATACCCAATTTTCCAATACCCGGTCATACCCAAATCCAGTTCCATACCCGGTCATACCCGAACCCGGTTCCATACCCGGAACCGGGTATTTAAAAACCTGATTTGTGCACCTCTAATTGAACCCACGGTATAAGAATAGTTTCATTAGATTCCAGAATTCTAAATGAAATGAACTTAAAATCAAGATAAAGATCCGGAAAGAGTAAGTGAAGTGAATGAGGTGTTTGTTGGCCATTAAAATCCACTTAAGTTTTATAGATATCTAACTCAAAATAACCCTATATTTTGGTTTACAACAACAATCATACTTAGTATATTCGGTATTCCACAAATAGTCTAAATTATCAGTAGCCCAGTAGGTATGGTAAGAATGTGATATAGACAAACCATATCTAAGTCTATGGGACAATATTGCACCTTCTTAACATAAGACATAAAATGGTAGGCCTGGTATAAGATACCTCAACATTGATAACCCTATTATTTATCTTCAACATATTTGCTTCTTTCAAAATAACAAGTCCCAATGCAAAACATCATAAATCATAATACCCAAATCCTATGCAAGCCTACTATCAAAACAACACCCGTATGAAATAAAATCAAGCCTACCAGAGTACCATCATGGGGCTTGTAATTTTCGAGCTCGAGCGCAAATAGACTTTGGCTGGTGAACAACCCAAATTAACTAAGACGGTGTTTGGTTATTAAATATGGGAGTGAAGAGTACGGATTTCATTACAATTTTAAAGGAGTCAAGAAGAGTTTGTGTCAAAATGAGTCATTTTAAAAAATGGTCATTTTTGTTTGATTCAAAACGGGTTATGACAAAGATGAATATGAGTCAAAAGCAGGTTGTTAATAAATGATCATGTGTTAGGTCATAAGAGGTTTAGACCAAAGTGACAAATAAAAAGGTATATTTAGAAAAAAAAATATATATTGGTC
Organism: Bidens hawaiensis; assembly: GCF_021521415.1. NCBI lineage: Eukaryota > Viridiplantae > Streptophyta > Magnoliopsida > Asterales > Asteraceae > Bidens > Bidens hawaiensis. Next base: position 50,492 of record NW_027493549.1, read on the forward strand.
AATTAACAAATATAAACAACTAAATATCTTCATTTCTATTGCTAGAAGCAAATAATACCGGAATGCTGGGTTGCAACTAATTTGTCAGACGCAGAAAGTCCATTTGCAAGTCAATTAACAGATAAGCTTTTTTGAGACTTGCTGAAGACTAATTTCACAATCATTTTCCTTGAATCATGGTAACAGCAAAAGGGCAGCCTGGATGGTCATGAGGATAAGCCTGTCCAAAGGGGAGGGGCGGGGCGGGCTGGGTATTAAGTTAAGATGAGTTCGGGTTAGAACGAGCTGTTTTGAAATAGTACCATTTCAGTTCGGGTCAAAACGGGTTATAATTAAAATAAGTTATGGTTGAAACAGGTTCTTTAGGAGGAAAAAAGTATCAAATGACTACATAATTATAGAAACTATGATTTTTTTTTGGTATGGGCCCGTTATAACCCGTTCTTTGCTAAATCAGTGACCATTTCAACTCAAAAGTGCAGAATGTTTTAGCATTTTCTTTGATACAGGCCAAGATTCCCAGTGTGTCTGAGGTCTATCTGCCATTGAAGTTCAACAGCAAGACATGGAAAAAGTATTAGGGTCCCCCATGCTGACCCGTTTGGGTCAAAACGGGTCTTCTTTCCGACTTTAAGTCTTACCCATATTTAGGGTTGTTCAAAAAGCTCGCGGCTCGCTCGAAAATAGCTCGATTCTAAATGAGCTTGGCTCGTTGTCCCGTTTAGATTAAACACTAAATTTTAATATCTATATATAATAATAGCATACCCATAAATAAATAAATAAAAAATATACATATATTATGCCATTCGATCCCTAGAACCTTATAAAAAAATAACAAAAGTAAAACAAATAAAGTTATAAATTCTCTAGTTTATAAATTTAATATAATATGTATGTTAAAATTATAACTTTTGTCTTTTATATATCAAATTTTGTAAAATATAAAATATAAAAATAAAAAATAAAAAATTAAAAGGAGCCCGGCTCAGCTCGATAAAGAAAATGAGGCGAGCTCGAGCTAGCTCGATTAAGTTCGACATCGAGCACACCCTGGCTCGACTCGGCTCGGCTCAATTACAGCCCGCCATATTAACCCCCTAAGAATACTACATTAACCTCAAACAACCTCTATATATGATTATATATAATCTCCAAATCATACTTATAAACATCATATTTAGTATGATACGGAAATCCTACGCAAAAACAAAATAACAGCTCTCAAGTAATGATATTCATTCCCATGCAAGCCTACTCTCAAAACAATGGCCGTATAAAACAAAAACCAAACACCACCTTAGCTAAGAATTGATAAAATGACAAGTCAGTTGAACCAATCTTGTTAGTTAACGCTGAATGGACCAGCCTAAACGTTGAATGCAATCTAGCTTAAAATTACCAAAGCATCTCATATTTTGTAAAATTAATCTGAAACAAGTTGTACAGCCATCACGGCAATGCATTTTTTAAATTTCCAAACAAACATCTTTAAAGTAACAAATTTCATAAAATTGGAAAAAGCATCAGTAAAATATTGATTACCCTGTTTAAGCAAACATAATACAATTCTTGCAGGGCACGCAACAGCTACACCTTCAAAAGAAAAACATCAGTTACAAATAACTAACATTTTTAAAACCATACAAAAACTCACCTCTCAACATGACACATTATTCAAACATGGACATGAAATGTAAGGCCCCGTTACCGGTAGCCCTACTTTGGTGTTGGGTTTACTCATAAACACAGTTTTAAATATCAATCAGAGTTAATTAAAACTTTCGCGGAATAACATAAAACATCAATAGTCATTACACACATTCATAACTTGTCTTTAAAACATAACTTAAACATGTTTTTTAGTTCAAAAACATAACAGATAGATCTTCATATGCCAGTTTCTTTATTCTACCGCCGCCATGTGTCCCCGCTTAAGCCAGCTGCCTCATTCTACTTACCTGCGTGCATACTAAAAGTCAGCTACGCTGAGTGAGTTCTAGTTAATCACATAACATACAATACGTACACTTACCTTCCATTATGCATCCGAAGACACATAATAATTACGTTACTATTTTACCTTCATTACATAACTTCATACATACATACATACATACTTTATTACTTTCATACTATATATTTACTGTCCATTCTATCTCAGATATTATTAGGGTCTGATCCCTTCCTTTTCTATCTGAGATATTATTAGGGTCTGATCCCTCTTTTCTTTGTCTATCTCAGACATTATTAGGGTCTGATCCCTTTCTTGTCTATCTCAGATATTATTAGGGTCTGATCCCTCTTTACTTCTCTATCTCAGATATTATTAGGGTCTAATCCTTTTCTTCTTTATCCCAGATATTATTAGGGTCTAATCCATTACTTCTTCATCTTTGTACATTTTGTCTTTACGTACTCGCAACATACATAACATTCTTTACTCTTTCATACACATTCATACATACATCTATCATACACACCCATCTATCATATACATACCTCCCTTGTCAATATGTGCAATATCCGAAGATCGTTCACGTACCGACAAGCTTTCGATCACATTCAAGATATACATAATTAACATATAAATCATACATGGGATACACTTACCATTTAAGGTAAGTGTATTAACTATCACATCGAGTATGCACACAGCCCCGAAAACATAACAAGGAAATGGGGCTAGAAACTCACCTGTACACGGTTACGTTCACCGTTAATGGTTATTCCCTTCTTGAGCTGTGCACGGCTAACTGTATAATAGTTACATGTATCAGTTAATTATTACTACTCATATCGTATTTCTATCTTTATATAACCCACGACGAACGGGGGTCCGGGGGGCAGCGCCCCTGGCAGTGGGGTTCTAGGGGCGGCAGCCCCTAGCGGGGTCCAAGGGGCAGAGCCCCTGGCTGGGGTTAAGTTGCCAGGTCAGCTTGGAAAAATTTTATTTTCATTAACTGTCTTAACACACTTTCCATTAGGATTTTAATTTATTTCTTAATTCGCTATCTCATTCGCTATAACGAATTAAGACTAATTCGTTACTGATTCGTCACCTTACATGCCTGATTCGTTAGTTGATTCGTCATTCTAGTTCGTTAGCTTAACATAGCGAATGATGAGTAACGAATCAACTGATTCGTTAACTAAATATAATGAATTGGTCATTAACGAATCTCTTGATCCGCCGTCTGGTTCGCTGTCTTATTATAACGAATTGACCAGTAGCGAATGACCTAGTTCGCTGTTGTAATCACAACGAATTGCGAATCACCTGATTCGTTATGTTAGCGTAACGAATTGGCTCCGTCTTATCCAACCTTGACGAATTAGCCTATATACTTATCCAGACTTTGACTCTTGGGTCAAAGTCAAAATTGTCAAGAACAATAACAGTCAACACGAACCAGATTAGCAATTCAGCCTTAAATCTCAACGAAAACACACGAGTTTGGTATCAATCAACTCGTAATCACCTTGCCTACAAACCCTAACCACCCAAACATCCATACATTCGCGTTTAATGGGTGCGATTTGTGTGTATATATTACGGGTATTTCAAACTAAAATTAGCCTATCAAACTGTAACGGATTTTACTACGGATTAGTTCATTGGACTCGTTTTCATCACATTCATACAGATCTAGGACCTCCTAAATGAATCCGAACCTAGATGAATGATTTATAGATATAAACGTACCTTAAACGAACCGAACTACGAACACGAGCTAGTCCTTGATGTTGTTTTGGTTTTTCACTACGATCTAGCACCAACAAGCTCGGGTTCTCGCCTTCGGATTGTGTCTTTTTCGCACACCATTGTGTCTTTTCGCTTATCGTTGTGTCTTTTTTCGCACACCATTGTGTCTTTTTCGCACACCATTGTGTCTTTTCGCTTATCATTGTGTCTTTTTTCGTCATTGTGTTTTTTTCGCAAACCATTGTGTCTTTTTTTCGTCATTGTGTCTTTTCGCACACCATTGTGTCTTTTCGCTTATCATTGTGTCTTTTTTCGTCATTGTGTTTTTTTTCGCACACCATTGTGTCTTTTCGCTTATAATTGTGTCTTTTTTTCGTCATTGTGTCTTTTTGCACACCATTGTGTCTTTTCGCTTATCATTGTGTTTTTTTTTTCGCCATTGTGTCTTTTCTCACACCATTATGTCTTTCCGCACACCATTGTGTCTTTTCGTTTATCATTGTGTCTTTTTTCATCATTGTGTTTTTTCGCACACCGTTGTGTCTTTTCGCACACCACTGTGTCTTTTCGTTTATCATTGTGTCTTTTTTCGCCATTGTGTCTTTTCGCAAACCATTGTGTCTTTCCACACACCATTGTGTCTTTTCGTTTATCATTGTGTTTTTTTTCGTTATTGTGTTTTTTCGCACACCATTGTGTCTTTTCCCCTTATCATTGTGTCTTTTTTCGTCATTGTGTCTTTTCGCACACCGTTGTGTCTTTTCGCACACCATTGTGTCTTTTCGCTTATCACTGTGTTTTTTTTCGCCATTGTGTCTTTTTTCGTCATTGTGTCTTTTCGCACACCATTGTGTCTTTAACTTGAAACGTAAAACACAATGGTGAATACGTATAACCCAATGACCTAAAACATAAAAAACAATGATGAATACGTATAACACAATGACCTAAAACGTAAGACACAATGGTGACTACGTATAACACAATGGCCTAAAACGTAAGACACAATAGTGAATATAATGACTTGAAACGTAAAACACAATGGAAACAACATATTACACAATGACACAATGAACAACAAAAAAAACACAATTAAAAAACCCATTATTTTTTTTATTTTTATATAACAATATGATACTCATATTAAAGATAAAAAACGCTTATTATTATGGTGAATTTTTTTTAAAAAAATAATGTCGTATGAAAAAGTTATGGACATTTTAAAATGATGGGGGAATTGGCATGTGCCTTGCATGTGGAGAGAGAAAGTTAACAAAGGTGTGTTATTACTTTCATGCCATTTCCATCAATTTTTATTTATTAAATTAATCTCAGTCATTCAAATACAAAATCAATGGACAAAATCAATGGACTGGATTCCTTCTCACCCTTCTCATTTTTGTTGTCCTTTGTATTTTAACTTTACCCTATTATAATATCCTTATTTTACCTCTTTATCTTTTACAAAATAAATCATAAACCCTAAACCCGAAACCCTAAACCCTAAAACCCTAAACCCTAAACCCGAACCCTAAACCCTAAACACGGTCCCCGCCGTGTAGATCAGTTGGTTAAGGTGGCGTAAGACTTGGAACAATAACCTAGAGGTCGTGGGTTCGAAACCGATCCTAAGCACCAATCGCCTTGCTGCTGAGTGAGGCTGATTTACCTCTCACCTGATGGGGCCTGGGAAGGTCTGGCATGGGCCGGTTTGCGTATCCGGAACAACACGTTTTGGAACAATAAACCCTAAACCCAAACCCTAAACCCTAAACCCGAACCCTAAATCCTAAACCCTAAACCATAAACCCGAACCTAAACCCGAAACCCTAAACCCGAAAACCTAAACCCGAAATCATAAAAAAACGCAACTTGTAAAAAAAAATATGAAATCCTTAATTTTGTGCTAAATTGGTAATTATATAATTTTAAGGGGTAATATTAAAGTTGGTTTTTCCAAAGGGGTTATGACAAGCAACCATGAGGGGTAAGTTTAGCCTTACCCATAATTATTTGTGTAGGTTGATAACAACATATGGCTTATATTTAGTGATAAACAAATAAATTACCTTTTCAATTCGTAGAGACAAGAAAAACAAAGAAACATGTTTTAACTACAACTAGTGAAATCTCCCCGTGTATTATGCCAAAAATTCGGTACATGCATAAAACGTAAAATTTAAAAAAGTTATAAACATAAAGTTGTGATTAATCGTCGTTATTCATTAGTTTATAGTTAACTTCCACTACCATAGAAAACAATTGGTTAATTTAAAGAACAGTGTGTTAAAATTAACAATTCAACAAGTGGTATTGGCGAATGTCGTCCATGTCAAGTTTTATTTTGCTAATTAAAAATTTGTCATTTATTTCGTAGCAAAGGCATAACAACTACAAATAAGTTTATATGGTTTTAATACAACACTTTTAGCAATACGAGTTATCTAAGTCTATGATTTGTAAGACAATTGACATTTAAAGATGTCACATAAAGTACCGAAGATTTTATAGCTTAGAGGTATATGTGTGTAAAAAATGCATACGCAACAAGTTTTATCCAAAATTTTAGTCGGTGGATATTACATGCTCTAATTTCCTTTCTACCGTGAAAATCTTCCTAACCTCAACCTTTGTTAAGGTCTAAGAATAATAAATTGGTGACATATTTTTAATTTTGGATTCAGTTTGTAAGCAACTTTGTTGTCTCTTTTTTCTTTTTTTTTTTCCTTTAACTTAATAGAAGAATCATGCACTTTTAAGTTTAGGATCACATTAGCCTTCATCCAGACACAAACAATAATACACAGCTCACCTCAAAGATGAGTTAACCTGCAAATCCACAAACCAGTATACATTTTTCATATCTCTTGGCATAATAAATTAGTCACCATTGAGATTGCATGTCACACCCCCAATCTAGGCCTAGGAGTATGAACCATAGTTGGTACCATATTTGTAAATAAATCAGAGTAGTGGATTAAAGCGGAAGTTTTTATAAAAACGTAAGGATCATATTTATAAGTATTTACAATACAAAAGACGAGACGAAAGTCTCGTTTAGTTTTTACTTGTTTTATAAAACCACCATGTTTTAATATTTACACAAAATTATCCGAGCCATCGGATTCTTGTGCTTCTTCGTCCTTCAAGCTCTAGTCTTGGTTACCTGCAAAATGTTATTAAAATACGTCAGCAACGAATGCTGGTGAATATGCTGACGCTAAAAATATTTTCTTTACTTAATTACCCCTCGAGACCACGTAAGCCTCGGCCCATCTTAGGCTTAGGAATAATCAAGTTAAACAATCATCATAAATTCGAGTCTCTACACTAGGTCACCTCAGCAAGACACTGCAGCGTCTCGACATAACTTAGGTACCATAAATATACACAAGGTCATTCTCACTCGAACATACTTTGGTTCGGCCCATCGTGGCTGGAGGTCGTGACCAGGCGTAGTGCGATGTGCCCACCGCATACCACATATGTAAGGATCCAGATAAACATATACCACAGCCCGAGGGCTAGGCTTATACTCTTATTTACAATGTTTTTAGAGACACGTAGCTCTATGTAAAGTTTTACACATAACACGTTTGTTTATTTGAAAACAAGTTTGTAAAAGTGGGGCGTATTCACCTTTTGATAGGAATCGGTTTCCAACACCGTCCGTGTGTTCTTCTCTTGCTATCTCGCACCTACAGTACGAGTATAACTTTTGTTAGTCGGATACACGATCCGGCTTAAGACCTTTAGTCTTATTTATCTCGATTAACCTTTAGTTCATAATCTCTTTTACTTTAAAACCTTTAGTTTTAATAGTAATTCATAAACCTTTAGTTTATTCATAAAACCCGACGTTTCTTCTTCTTTAAGAAACGTATTCTTTTCTTTATTATTTAAGTATACTCATTATACTTAAATAATATATTTCATAACAAAGAATAATCTTATATATATATATATATTATCTTTCTTTTCTTTATTTTTCTTTGTTTATCGAGAATAATTTCGACTTAGGGTATTAAGCCCTTTCAATATTTTATTATTATTTTGGTCGGGCACTATGCCTACCTTGATTGGCTTAAAATATCCTTCTCACTTGGGCAGCACTTCAACACCGCTCAACCAACACTCTTTCTTTGTAAACTCTTGCTTCTCACTTGGCACGCTTTTCGAGACACCAACACCCTTTGGCACGTACTTCGAGGTAATCGTCAGGACGTCGGGAAAGCACCTTCTTTGGGATATCTTCGGGATGTGGCACGAATATCGAGATACTAGGCACTGAAAACGAGGTTTCGGGATACGTTTATCGAGATGGATCGAGGGCACGTTTTACGAGATGTAGTGAGAGTAGTGAGAGAGTAACTATGTGAGATTTGGAATGAACCCGCAGCCTTCCTATTTATAGCCACTTTTGAACCCCATCCCGGTACGCGATGGGCCACTTGGCAGGCTATCGCGTACCGCGATATAGGCCTGCTGTGCAGTGTTTTGAAACCCGGCCCGGACCGTCGGGTTTGACGGTTTGCGGTCCACCCAAAAACCGGTGAACCGCCGGTTTAAAACCGGTAAAACTTTAATTTCGGCCAAAATCATTCCTAATTAGCCTTAATTTCAACCAAAATAAGCCAATTTGTGACAAACTCCGGCGATAGGTCAAAGCCGGACGCCGGCCTTATCGGAAGGCTGCCGTGGAGAAGAGATGGTGGTGAAGAAAGATGAAAGTTCTGTGAAGAGAGGAAGAAGAAGAAGAAAGGACAGTTGATTTTGCTTTAGGTTTGTGTTAGTGTAGACGTAGAGCAGCCCGTGGTTTTTTTAGGGTTTGAGAGAAAACTGGGTGAAATGTGTATATTATTGGATGCAGGGATTGAAAATTGAATTATTTATGTTATAAGACTTTGGAGTTCCTATACGTATCCTATGGATTCTGTTGTTTTTTTTTTTTAATTCATATATTTTATATTATAAACTTTTCTCATATATCCTATGTATTGTTAATATTTACATATATATATATTTAATTTTTCTCATATATATATATAGGGTAGATGTATACTTATTTATATTATTTATGACGTCCGGGTCAACACCAGTCCGCCCTTCTGGGTCGATCCGACCTTTAACCCGGTAAGACGTCCGGGTCGACGTTCGGGCCAGGTCTGAAAACATTGCTGCTGTGTCAGACAATAGACCTGCCACGTGTTGACACATGGCAGGCGCCGAGTCCACGTGGCGGCAACCGTTGCCACCGTGTGCCACGTGGCACACGTGTCGCAATCTGTCAGACACCCCATCGCGGTACGCGATGGGTGTCTCTCTTGACCTGTCGCGTAGCACGATGGGATAAGAAAACAGATTTTTCATTTTAGTCCCTGGAGTTTGGAAATTGGTAGAAATGGTCCCTTGACTATAGAAACTTGACATTTTTGGCCCGAATTTTACGTAATGTTACAATGCAATCAATGAACGTTTAGATTGGCGTCAACATTTGAGTAACAGTTTATCACCAAATATATTGTGTTTACTTAATATTCTTAATGGTGAATGTTGTTTAACAGGCCTCATTACTTTAGCTATAGGTGACAATGGAAGTGGGTTGGGTTGGATTTGGGTGATGGGTCAGGTGTATGGGTCAGATGTATGGGTCAGGATGGATATGGGGTCAGGATGAATTTTTAAAATAGAGGGTTAGGATGGATATGGGTCAAGATGGATAAAACTAACTCATCTTGACCTAAGTGAATGTTGACATACAAAAGGTTTTAAAAACCCCTCAAAAAAATATTCAAAAAAACTATTATTATAAAAATAATAACTCAAAATATAAATAAAAAACGAAAATGTAAAATAACTAAAATGTTTCCCCCATCATCCTCGTTCATTAAAAATAAAAAGAAAAAAAATACATTTGTAAAATAACTAAAATATTCAAAAGAACTAAAGGGTTTTTAAATTGCATTTAGTTTTTTTATGTTTCCTTTTAGTCAGTTTTTCAGTTTAAATTCGGTTTTTTTTGTTTTTTTTCGGTCGTTTTTTCTATTTCGGTTCAGTTTCGTTTCGGTTTTTTTGTTTCTCTTTGGTCGGTTCAGTGTTTTTGTTTTGTTTTGGTCAGTTTTCAGTTGCATTTCGCTTTTTTTTTGTTTCGTTTTGGTCGTTTTTTCTATTTCGGTTCAGTTTCGTTTTGTTTCGGTCGATTCGGTTTTTAGTTTCGTTTTGGCCGGTTCAGTGTTTTTGTTTTGTTTTGGTCTGTTTTTCAGTTGCATTTCGCTTTTTTTTGTTTTCGATTTGGTCAACTTTTCAGTTTCATTTCGGTTTTTTTTGTTTCGTTTTAGTCGTTTTCCTATTTCGATTCAGTTTTGTTTCGGTTTGGTCGATTCGGTGTTTTTGTTTAGTTTTGGTTAGCTTTTCGGTTGCATTTCACTTTTTTTGTTTCGTTTTGGTCAGTTTGTCGGTTTCATTCCCGTTTTTTTGTTTCGTTTTGGTCGTTTTTCTATTTCGGTTCAGTTTTGTTTCGGTTTGGTCGATTCGGTGTTTTTGTTTAGTTTTGGTTAGCTTTTCGGTTGCATTTTACTTTTTTTGTTTCGTTTTGGTCAGTTTTTTCGGTTTCATTCCCGTTTTTTTTTGTTTCTTTTTGGTCGTTTTTCTATTTCGGTTCAGTTTCGTTTTTGTTTCGTTTTAGTCAGTTCGGGGTTTTTATTTCATTTTGATCGTTTTTTTTGGGTTTTGGATAATTTTGTTTCGCACGTGATAGTTTGGTATTTTGAATTAGATAAATTTTGGATAACTTGGATATTTTGTTTGACCCATTTTAACCTATAAATGAAACTCACTTGTATATTTTCAGCCCATCCTGACTCACTTGAAGAATTTTTATGATCCATCCTAACCCATTTTACTTTTAAAGTTTATCCATCTTGACCCAAAACAATCCATTTGGGTTGAGTTTGCC